>NW_028165437.1:7500-30000 GCF_964263955.1 Coregonus lavaretus | reverse complement strand
AGAAGAATGGTCAAAGATCCCTCTCTCTGTGTTCTCCAATCTTGTGAAATGTTATAGGAGGAGATTAAGTGCTGTCTTGTTGGCAAAAGGGGGTTGTACAAAGTATTAACATCAGGGGTGCCAATAATTGTGGGACACATGATTTCAAGTTATTTTTTTTCTAAATGTGTGATTTTTTTTTTTTACACCAAAGTAATGTACTTAAATAAAAGGTTGGATTTTTCATTTTTTTTGCATTTGGGTTCTATGTTGTTTAAAAAAAAAAGGAGAATTTTTGGAAGTCCTCGACCACATCTTAAACAGGGGTGCCAATAATTGTGGAGGGCATTGTATGTACATGTGAGTAAAAGAGTTAAAGTGACTATGCATAAATAATTAACAGAGTAGCAGCAGCGTAAAAAGATGGGGTGGGGGGGCAATGCAAATAGTCCGGGTAGCCATGATTAGCTGTTCAGGAGTCTTATGGCTTGGGGGTAGAAGCTGTTGAGAAGCCTTTTGGACCTAGACTTGGCGCTCCGGTACCGCTTGCCGTGCAGTAGCAGAGAGAACAGTCTATGACTAGGGTGGCTGGAGTCTTTGACAATTTTGAGGGCCTTCCTCTGACACCGCCTGGTATAGAGGTCCTGGATGGCAGGAAGCTTGGCCCCAGTGATGTACTGTGCCGTACGCACTACTCTCTGTAGTGCCTTGCGGTCGGAGGCCGAGCAGTTGCCATACCAGGCGGTGATGCAACCAGTCAGGATGCTCTCGATGGTGCAGCTGTATAACTTTTTGAGGATCTGAGGACCCATGCCAAATCTTTTCAGTCTCCTGAGGGGGAATAGGCTTTGTCGTGCCCTCTTCACGACTGTCTTGGTGTGTTTGGACCATGATAGTTCGTTGGTGATGTGGACACCAAGGAACTTGAAGCTCTCAACCTGTTCCACTACAGCCCCGTCGATGAGAATGGGGGCGTGCTCAGTCCTCTTTTTTTTCCTGCAGTCCACAATCATCTCCTTTGTCTTTGTCAGGTTGAGGGAGAGGTTGTTATCCTGGCACCACATGGCCAGGTCTCTGACCTCCTCCCTATAGGCTTTCTCATCATTGTCGGTGATCAGGCCTACCACTGTTGTGTCGTCGGCAAACTTAATGATGGTGTTGGAGTCGTGCCTGGCCATGCAATCATGGGTGAACAGGGAGTACAGAAGGGGACTGAGCACGCACCCCTGAGGGGCCCCGTGTTGAGAATCAGCGTGGCAGATGTGTTGTTACCTACGCTTACCACCTGGGGGCGGCCCGTCAGGAAGTCCAGGATCCAGTTGCAGAGGGAGGTGTTTAATCCCAGGGTCCTTAGCTTAGTGATGAGCTTTGAGGGCACTATGGTGTTGAACGCTGAGCTGTAGTCAATGAATAGCATTCTCACGTAAGTGTTCCTCTTGTCCAGGTGGGAAAGGGCAGTGTGGAGTGCAATAGAGATTGCATCTTCTGTGGATCTGTTAGGGCGGTATGCAAATTGGAGTGGGTCTAGGGTTTCTGGGATAATGGTGTTGATGTGAGCCATGACCAGCCTTTCAAATCACTTCATGGCTACAGACGTCAGTGCTACGGGTCGGTAGTCATTTAGGCAGGTTATCTTAGTGTCCTTGGGCACGGGGACTATGGTGGTCTGCTTGAAACGTTGGTATTATAGACTCAGTCAGGGACATGTTGAAAATGTCGGTGAAGACACTTGCCAGTTGGTCAGCAAATGCTCAGAGTACATGTCCTGGTAATCCGTCTGGACCTGCGTCCTTGTGAATGTTGACCTGCTTAAAAGTCTTACTCACATCGGGTACGGAGAGCGTGATCACATAGTCATCCGGAACAGCTGGTGCTCTCATGCATGCTTCAGTGTTGCTTGCCTCTAAGCGAGCATAGAAGTGGTTTCTGCTCGTCTGGTAGGCTTGTGTCACTGGGCAGCTCGCGGCTGTGCTTCCCTTTGTAGTCTGTAATAGTTTTCAAGCCCTGCCACATCCGACGAGTGTCAGAGCCGCTGTAATACGATTCAATCTTAGTCCTGTATTGACTCTTTGCCTGTTTGATGGTTCGTTGGAGGGCATAGCGGGATTTCTTATAAGTGTCTGGGTTAGAGTCCCGCTCCATGAAAGCGGCAGCTCTACCCTTTAGCTCAGTGCGGATGTTGCCTGTAATCCATGGCTTCTGGTTGGGGTATGTACGTACGGTCACTGTGAGGACGACGTCATCGATGCACTTATTGATGAAGCCAGTGACTGATGTGGTGTACTCCTCAATGCTATCTAAAGAATCCCAGAACATTTTCCAGTCTGTGCTAGCAAAACAGTCCTGTAGCTTAGCATCTGCGTCATCTGACCACTTTTTTATTAACCACTGGTGCTTCCTGCTTTAGTTTTTGCTTGTAAGCAGGAATCAGGAGGATAGAGTTATGGTCAGATTTGCCAAATGGAGGGCGAGGGAGAGCTTTGTATACGTCTCTGTGTGTGGAGTAAAGGTGGTCTAGAGTTTTTTTTCCTCTGGTTGCACATTTAACATGCTGGTAGAAATTAGGTAGAACGGATTTAAGTTTCCCTGCATTAACGTCCCCGGCCACTAGGAGCGCTGCCTCTGGATGAGCGTTTTCCTGCTTAGTTATGGCCTTATACAGCTCATGGAGTGCAATCTTAATGGCAGCATTGGTTTGTGGTGGTAGATAGACAGCTATGAAAAATATAGATAAAAACTCTCTTGGTAAATAGTGTGGTCTACAGCTTATCATAAGATACTCTACCTCAGGCGAGCAAACCCTCGAGACTTCCTTAGTATTTGATTTTGTGCACCAGCTGTTGTTTACAAATATACACAGACCGCCACCCCTTGTCTTACCGGAGTCAGCCGTTCTATCCTGCCGATGTAGCGTATAGCCCGCTAGCTGTATGTTGTCCATGTCGTTGTTCAACCACGACTCGGTGAAACATAAGATATTACAGTTTTTAATGTCCCGTTGGTAGGATAACTGTGCTCTTAGGTCATCAAATTTATTTTCCAATAATTGAAGATTGGCTAATAGGATTGATGGAAGAGGCAGTTTACTCGCTTGCCGTCGGATCCTTACGAGGCACCCCGACCTACGTCCACGATATCACTGTCTCTTTCTCCTGCGAATGACGGGGATTTGGGCCTTGTCGGGTGTCTGTAGGATATCCTTCGCGTCCGACTTGTTGAAGAAAAAATCTTCGTCCAATACGAGGTGAGTAATCGCTGTCCTGATATCCAGAAGCTCTTTTTGGTTATAAGAGATGATGGCAGAAACATTATGTACAGAATAAATTACAAATAATGCGAAAAAATACACATAATAGTACAATTGGTTAGAGGGCTGTAAAACGGCAGCCATCTTCTCCGGCGACATCTTCTTCGCACGCTTATAGGGACGGACATTCAACAAGCACGACACTTACACAAATGACTGATGATTGGCTGAGAGAAATTGACGATAAAAAGATTGTATGGTCTGTTTTGTTAGACTTCAGTGCGGCTTTTGACAATATCGATCATAGTCTGCTGCTGGAAAAACGTATGTGTTACGGCTTTACACCCCCTGATATATTGTCGATAAAGAGTTACCTGTCTAACAGAACACAGAGGTTGTTCTTTAATGGAAGCCTCTCCCACATAATCCAGGTAGAATCAGGAATTCCCCAGGGCAGCTGTCTAGGCCCCTTACTTTTTTCAATCTTTACCAATGACATGCCACTGGCTTTGAGTAAAGCCTGTGTGTCTATGTATGCGGGTGACTCAACACTATACACATCAGCTACCACAGCGACTGAAATGACAGCAACACTTAACAAAGAGCTGCAGTTAGTTTCAGAATGGGTGGCAAGGAATAAGTTAGTCCTAAATATTTAAAAACTAAAAGCATTGTATTTGGAACAAATAATTCACTAAACCCTAAACCTCAACTAAATCTTGTAATGAATAATGTGGAAATTGAGGTGACTAAACTGCTTGGAGTAACCCTGGATTGTAAACTGTCATGGTCAAAACATGTTGATCCAACAGTAGCTAGGATGGGGAGAAGTCTGTCCATAATAAAGTGCAGCTCTGCCTTCTTAACAGCACTATCAACAAGGCAGGTCCTACAGGCCTTAGTTTTGTCACACCTGGACTACTGTTCAGCAGTGTGGTCAGGTGCCACAAAGACGGACCTCGGAAAATTACAATTGGCTCAGAACAGGGCAGCACGGCTGGCCCTTAATTGTACACAGAGAGCTAACATTAATAATATGCATGTAAATCTCTCATTTCTCAAAGTGGAGGAGAGATTGACTTCATCACTACTTGTTTTGTAAGAAGTGTTTTCAAGCTGAATGCACCGAGGTGTCTGTTTAAACAACAAGCACACAGCTCGGACACCCATGCATACCCCACAAGACATGCCACCAGAGGTCTCTTCACAGTCCCCAAGTCCAGAACAGACTATGGGAGATGCACAGTACTACATAGAGCCATGACTACATGGAACTCTATTCCACATCAGGTAACTGATGCAAGCAGTAGAATCAGATTTTTAAAAATAAATCTATCTGAAGAGATACACACACACACAGGTACAGACACACACACACACACACTAGCACACGCACTCTACACACACACATACATTGTAATATTGTTGTATGATGGTTTTATACATTCTGTATTGTAGATATGTAGTGGTGTAATAATCAGGGATCTAGACAGCCACAAACCCGGGACAATCCGCGGTCCCAGACAAAATGGCTAACCGTGTCGCGGCCTGCGTTCAAGGAAACCCAGCTAACTTGATAGAGAGCTAGCTAGCTACTAGGCTAGCTGCTACGTCAAACAGCTCCTCAGACCCGGCCTTGGTCAGCAGGATCACTGGACAGATAGTAGTGGTCCCAGTAACTGATACCAACAGCTCCTCAGACCCGGCCTTGGTCAGCAGGATCACTGGACAGATAGTAGTGGTCCCAGTAACTGATACCAACAGCTCCTCAGACCCGGCCTTGGTCAGCAGGATCACTGGACAGATAGTAGTGGTCCCAGTAACTGATACCAACAGCTCCTCAGACCCGGCCTTGGTCAGCAGGATCACTGGACAGATAGTAGTGGTCCCAGTAACTGATACCAACAGCTCCTCAGACCCGGCCTTGGTCAGCAGGATCACTGGACAGATAGTAGTGGTCCCAGTAACTGATACCAACAGCTCCTCAGACCCGGCCTTGGTCAGCAGGATCACTGGACAGATAGTAGTGGTCCCAGTAACTGATACCAACAGCTCCTCAGACCCGGCCTTGGTCAGCAGGATCACTGGACAGATAGTAGTGGTCCCAGTAACTGATACCAACAGCTCCTCAGACCCGGCCTTGGTCAGCAGGATCACTGGACAGATAGTAGTGGTCCCAGTAACTGATACCAACAGCTCCTCAGACCCAGCCTTGGTCAGCAGGATCACTGGACAGATAGTAGTGGTCCCAGTAACTGATACCAACAGCTCCTCAGACCCAGCCTTGGTCAGCAGGATCACTGGACAGATAGTAGTGGTCCCAGTAACTGATACCAACAGCTCCTCAGACCCAGCCTTGGTCAGCAGGATCACTGGACAGATAGTAGTGGTCCCAGTAACTGATACCAACAGCTCCTCAGACCCAGCCTTGGTCAGCAGGATCACTGGACAGATAGTAGTGGTCCCAGTAACTGATACCAACAGCTCCTCAGACCCGGCCTTGGTCAGCAGGATCACTGGACAGATAGTAGTGGTCCCAGTAACTGATACCAACAGCTCCTCAGACCCAGCCTTGGTCAGCAGGATCACTGGACAGATAGTAGTGGTCCCAGTAACTGATACCAACAGCTCCTCAGACCCGGCCTTGGTCAGCAGGATCACTGGACAGATAGTAGTGGTCCCAGTAACTGATACCAACAGCTCCTCAGACCCGGCCTTGGTCAGCAGGATCACTGGACAGATAGTAGTGGTCCCAGTAACTGATACCAACAGCTCCTCAGACCCAGCCTTGGTCAGCAGGATCACTGGACAGATAGTAGTGGTCCCAGTAACTGATACCAACAGCTCCTCAGACCCAGCCTTGGTCAGCAGGATCACTGGACAGATAGTAGTGGTCCCAGTAACTGATACCAACAGCTCCTCAGACCCAGCCTTGGTCAGCAGGATCACTGGACAGATAGTAGTGGTCCCAGTAACTGATACCAACAGCTCCTCAGACCCGGCCTTGGTCAGCAGGATCACTGGACAGATAGTAGTGGTCCCAGTAACTGATACCAACAGCTCCTCAGACCCGGCCTTGGTCAGCAGGATCACTGGACAGATAGTAGTGGTCCCAGTAACTGATACCAACAGCTCCTCAGACCCAGCCTTGGTCAGCAGGATCACTGGACAGATAGTAGTGGTCCCAGTAACTGATACCAACAGCTCCTCAGACCCAGCCTTGGTCAGCAGGATCACTGGACAGATAGTAGTGGTCCCAGTAACTGATACCAACAGCTCCTCAGACCCAGCCTTGGTCAGCAGGATCACTGGACAGATAGTAGTGGTCCCAGTAACTGATACCAACAGCTCCTCAGACCCGGCCTTGGTCAGCAGGATCACTGGACAGATAGTAGTGGTCCCAGTAACTGATACCAACAGCTCCTCAGACCCGGCCTTGGTCAGCAGGATCACTGGACAGATAGTAGTGGTCCCAGTAACTGATACCAACAGCTCCTCAGACCCAGCCTTGGTCAGCAGGATCACTGGACAGATAGTAGTGGTCCCAGTAACTGATACCAACAGCTCCTCAGACCCAGCCTTGGTCAGCAGGATCACTGGACAGATAGTAGTGGTCCCAGTAACTGATACCAACAGCTCCTCAGACCCAGCCTTGGTCAGCAGGATCACTGGACAGATAGTAGTGGTCCCAGTAACTGATACCAACAGCTCCTCAGACCCGGCCTTGGTCAGCAGGATCACTGGACAGATAGTAGTGGTCCCAGTAACTGATACCAACAGCTCCTCAGACCCGGCCTTGGTCAGCAGGATCCCTGGACAGATAGTAGTGGTCCCAGTAACTGATACCAACAGCTCCTCAGACCCAGCCTTGGTCAGCAGGATCACTGGACAGATAGTAGTGGTCCCAGTAACTGATACCAACAGCTCCTCAGACCCAGCCTTGGTCAGCAGGATCACTGGACAGATAGTAGTGGTCCCAGTAACTGATACCAACAGCTCCTCAGACCCAGCCTTGGTCAGCAGGATCACTGGACAGATAGTAGTGGTCCCAGTAACTGATACCAACAGCTCCTCAGACCCGGCCTTGATCAGCAGGATCACTGGACAGATAGTAGTGGTCCCAGTAACTGATACCAACAGCTCCTCAGACCCAGCCTTGGTCAGCAGGATCACTGGACAGATAGTAGTGGTCCCAGTAACTGATACCAACAGCTCCTCAGACCCTTGGTCAGCAGGATCCCTGGACAGATAGTAGTGGTCCCAGTAACTGATACCAACAGCTCCTCAGACCCAGCCTTGGTCAGCAGGATCACTGGACAGATAGTAGTGGTCCCAGTAACTGATACCAACAGCTCCTCAGACCCAGCCTTGGTCAGCAGGATCACTGGACAGATAGTAGTGGTCCCAGTAACTGATACCAACAGCTCCTCAGACCCTTGGTCAGCAGGATCCCTGGACAGATAGTAGTGGTCCCAGTAACTGATACCAACAGCTCCTCAGACCCGGCCTTGGTCAGCAGGATCACTGGACAGATAGTAGTGGTCCCAGTAACTGATACCAACAGCTCGTCAGACCCGGCCTTGGTCAGCAGGATCACTGGACAGATAGTAGTGGTCCCAGTAACTGATACCAACAGCTGGTCAGACCCGGCCTTGGTCAGCAGGATCACTGGACAGATAGTAGTGGTCCCAGTAACTGATACCAACAGCTCCTCAGACCCGGCCTTGGTCATCAGGATCACTGGACAGATAGTAGTGGTCCCAGTAACTGATACCAACAGCTCCTCAGACCCGGCCTTGGTCAGCAGGATCACTGGACAGATAGTAGTGGTCCCAGTAACTGATACCAACAGCTCCTCAGACCCGGCCTTGGTCAGCAGGATCACTGGACAGATAGTAGTGGTCCCAGTAACTGATACCAACAGCTCCTCAGACCCGGCCTTGGTCAGCAGGATCACTGGACAGATAGTAGTGGTCCCAGTAACTGATACCAACAGCTCCTCAGACCCGGCCTTGGTCAGCAGGATCACTGGACAGATAGTAGTGGTCCCAGTAACTGATACCAACAGCTCCTCAGACCCGGCCTTGGTCAGCAGGATCACTGGACAGATAGTAGTGGTCCCAGTAACTGATACCAACAGCTCCTCAGACCCAGCCTTGGTCAGCAGGATCACTGGACAGATAGTATTTGTCCCAGTAACTGATACCAACAGCTCCTCAGACCCGGCCTTGGTCAGCAGGATCACTGGACAGATAGTAGTGGTCCAAGTAACTGATACCAACAGCTCCTCAGACCCGGCCTTGGTCAGCAGGATCACTGGACAGATAGTAGTGGTCCCAGTAACTGATACCAACAGCTCCTCAGACCCGGCCTTGGTCAGCAGGATCACTGGACAGATAGTAGTGGTCCCAGTAACTGATTCCAACCGCGTCACGGGATCCTCACTCAAAAGTTAGCTATCTAGTAACATTTTCAATAGACTTTCAAAACTTTCCAAAACAACGCTCTCCCTCGTTCCGCGTTCAACAGGAAGTGACGAGTGCCGCCTCTGGACGTAATAACAGAAGACGAGGGCGGGAAAATACACTAGGGGGAGGGGTGTGTGTGTGTGTGTGTGTGTATGTGTGTGTGTGTGTGTGTGTGTGTGTGTGTGTGTGGGTGGGTGGGTGGGTGTGGGTGTGGGTGTGGGTGTGGGTGTGTGTGGGTGTGTGTGGTGTGTGTGTGTGTGTGTGTGTGTGTGTGTGTGTGTGTGTGTGTGTGTGTGTGTGTGTGTGTGTGTGTGTGTGTGTGTGTGTGTGTGTGTGTGTGTGTGTGTGTGTGTGTGTGTGTGTGTGTGTGTGTGTGTGTGTGTGTGTGTACCTCTCCAGAGACAGTTTCCTGAAAATATTGTTGACGGTCTCCAGGTCATAGGAGTCTAAACATTCTGACTGATGGGAGGAGGAGGAGGAGTGGAGCGAGGGAGGACCTCGCGTCTCTATTTCCTCATCTGGACGGAGAGAGGGGGAGGGGAGAAGGGAGAGATGATTAGAGGGGTATAGGGTCTACAGTATGGGGTTGGAGGGTATAGATCATAGGGTATAGATCATAGGGTCTACAGTATGGGGTTGTAGGGTATAGATCATAGGGTATAGATCATAGGGTCTACAGTATGGGGTTGTAGGGTATAGATCATAGGGTATAGATCATAGGGTCTACAGTATGGGGTTGGAGGGTATAGATCATAGGGTATAGATCATAGGGTCTACAGTATGGGGTTGTAGGGTATAGATCATAGGGTCTACAGTATGGGGTTGTAGGGTATAGATCATAGGGTATAGATCATAGGGTATACAGCATGGGGTTGGAGGGTATAGATCATAGGGTATAGATCATAGGGTCTACAGTATGGGGTTGTAGGGTATAGATCATAGGGTCTACAGTATGGGGTTGTAGGGTATAGATCATAGGGTATAGATCATAGGGTATACAGTATGGGGTTGTAGGGTATAGATCATAGGGTCTACAGTATGGGGTTGGAGGGTATAGATCATAGGGTATAGATCATAGGGTATACAGTATGGGGTTGTAGGGTATAGATCATAGGGTCTACAGTATGGGGTTCTAGGGTATAGATCATAGGGTATAGATCATAGGGTATACAGTATGGGGTTGGAGGGTATAGATCATAGGGTATAGATCATAGGGTATAGATCATAGGGTATAGATCATAGGGTATAGATCATAGGGTCTACAGTATGGGGTTGTAGGGTATAGATCATAGGGTCTAGAGTATGGGGTTGTAGGGTATAGATCATAGGGTCTACAGTATGGGGTTGTAGGGTATAGATCATAGGGTATAGATCATAGGGTATACAGCATGGGGTTGGAGGGTATAGATCATAGGGTATAGATCATAGGGTATAGATCATAGGGTATAGATCATAGGATATAGATCATAGGGTATAGATCATAGGGTCTACAGTATGGGGTTGTAGGGTATAGATCATAGGGTATAGATCATAGGGTATAGATCATAGGGTATAGATCATAGGGTCTACAGTATGGGGTTGGAGGGTATAGATCATAGGGTATAGATCATAGGGTCTACAGCATGGGGGTGGAGGGTATAGATCATAGGGTATAGATCATAGGGTCTACAGTATGGGGTTGTAGGGTATAGATCATAGGGTATAGATCATAGGGTCTACAGCATGGGGGTGGAGGGTATAGATCATAGGGTATAGATCATAGGGTCTACAGTATGGGGTTGTAGGGTATAGATCATAGGGTCTACAGTATGGGGTTGTAGGGTATATATCATAGGGTATAGATCATAGGGTCTACAGTATGGGGTTGTAGGGTATAGATCACAGGGTCTACAGTATGGGGTTGGAGGGTATAGATCATAGGGTATACAGTATGGGGTTGGAGGGTATAGATCATAGGGTATAGATCATAGGGTATACAGTATGGGGTTGTAGGGTATAGATCATAGGGTATAGATCATAGGGTCTACAGTATGGGGTTGGAGGGTATAGATCATAGGGTATAGATCATAGGGTCTACAGTATGGGGTTGGAGGGTATAGATCATAGGGTATAGATCATAGGGTCTACAGTATGGAGTTGTAGGGTATAGATCATAGGGTATAGATCATAGGGTATAGATCATAGGGTATAGATCATAGGGTATAGATCATAGGGTCTACAGTATGGGGTTGTAGGGTATAGATCATAGGGTCTACAGTATGGGGTTGTAGGGTATAGATCATAGGGTATAGATCATAGGGTCTACGGTATGGGGTTGTAGGGTATAGATCATAGGGTATAGATCATAGGGTCTACAGTATGGGGTTGTAGGGTATAGATCATAGGGTATAGATCATAGGGTATAGATCATAGGGTCTACAGTATGGGGTTGTAGGGTATAGATCATAGGGTATAGATCATAGGGTATAGATCATAGGGTATAGATTATAGGGTATAGATCATAGGGTCTACAGTATGGGGTTGTAGGGTATAGATCATAGGGTATAGATCATAGGGTCTACAGTATGGGGTTGTAGGGTATAGATCATAGGGTCTACAGTATGGGGTTGGAGGATATAGATCATAGGGTATAGATCATAGGGTCTACAGTATGGGGTTGTAGGGTATAGATCATAGGGTCTACAGTATGGGGTTGTATGGTATAGATCATAGGGTATAGATCATAGGGTCTACAGTATGGGGTTGTAGGGTATAGATCATAGGGTCTACAGAATGGGGTTGTAGGGTATAGATCATAGGGTATAGATCATAGGGTCTACAGTATGGGGTTGTAGGGTATAGATCATAGGGTCTACAGTATGGGGTTGTAGGGTATAGATCATAGGGTATAGATCATAGGGTATAGATCATAGGGTCTACAGTATGGGGTTGTAGGGTATAGATCATAGGGTATACAGTATGGGGTTGTAGGGTATAGATCATAGGGTCTACAGTATGGGGTTGTAGGGTATAGATCATAGGGTATAGATCATAGGGTCTACAGTATGGGGTTGTAGGGTATAGATCATATTGTCTACAGTATGGGGTTGTAGAGTATAGATCATACGGTCTACAGTATGGGGTTGTAGGGTATAGATCATAGGGTATAGATCATAGGGTCTACAATATGGGGTTGTAGGGTATAGATCAAAGGGTCTACAGTATGGGGTTGTAGGGTATAGATCATAGGGTATAGATCATAGGGTCTACAGTATGGGGTTGTAGGGAATAGATCATAGGGTATAGATCATAGGGCATAGATCATAGGGTCTACAGTATGGGGTTGTAGGGTATAGATCATAGGGTCTACAGTATGGGGTTGTAGGGTATAGATCATAGGGTCTACAGTATGGGGTTGTAGGGTATAGATCATAGGGTCTACAGTATGGGGTTGTAGGGTATAGATCATAGGGTATAGATCATAGGGTATAGATCATAGGGTCTACAGTATGGGGTTGTAGGGTATAGATCATAGGGTCTACAGTATGGGGTTTGAGGGTATAGATCATAGGGTATAGATCATAGGGTCTACAGTATTGGGTTGTAGTGTATAGATCATAGGGTATAGATCATAGGGTATAGATCATAGGGTCTACAGTATGGGGTTGTAGGGTATAGATCATAAGGTCTACAGTATGGGGTTGTAAGGTATAGATCATAGGGTATAGATCATAGGGTCTACAGTATGGGGTTGTAGGGTATAGATCATAGGGTATAGATCATAGGGTCTACAGTATGGGGTTGTAGGGTATAGATCATAGGGTATAGGTCATAGGGTATAGATCATAGGGTCTACAGTCTCAGGTACCTTACCATAATCCATGTTGTCTACACTCTCACATTCAAAGTCACCGAGGCTGAAACAGAGAAAGAAACATGTAGTCAGAAGTTACAAACCTTTTCCCTATAAAGTGTTTAGAGTGTACACTGTGTAGGGTGTAAGGTAAAGGGTGTAGGGTGTAGGGTAAAGGGTGTAGGGTGTAGGGTAAAGGGTAAAGGGTAAAGGGTAAAGGGTAAAGGGTGAAGGGTGTAGGGTAAAGGGTGTAGGGTAAAGGGTAAAGGGTAAAGGGTAAAGGGTAAAGGGTGTAGGGTAAAGGGTGTAGGGTGTAGGGTGTAGGGTAAAGGGTAAAGGGTGTAGGGTGTAGGGTAAAGGGTAAAGGGTAAAGGGTGTAGGGTAAAGGGTAAAGGGTAAAGGGTAAAGGGTAAAGGGTGTAGGGTGTAGGGTGTAGGGTAAAGGGTAAAGGGTAAAGGGTAAAGGGTAAAGGGTAAAGGGTGTAGGGTGTAGGGTAAAGGGTGTAGGGTAAAGGGTAAAGGGTAAAGGGTGTAGGGTGTAGGGTAAAGGGTGTAGGGTAAAGGGTAAAGGGTAAAGGGTAAAGGGTAAAGGGTAAAGGGTGTAGGGTAAAGGGTAAAGGGTGTAGGGTGTAGGGTGTAGGGTAAAGGGTAAAGGGTGTAGGGTAAAGGGTAAAGGGTGTAGGGTAAAGGGTGTAGGGTGTAGGGTTAAGGGTGTAGGGTGTAGGGTGTAGGGTAAAGGGTAAAGGGTAAAGGGTGTAGGGTAAAGGGTAAAGGGTAAAGGGTAAAGGGTAAAGGGTAAAGGGTGTAGGGTGTAGGGTGTCGGGTAAAGGGTAAAGTGTGTAGGGTAAAGGGTGTAGGGTATAGGGTGTAGGGTAAAGGGTGTAGGGTGTAGGGTGTAGGGTAAAGGGTAAAGGGTAAAGGGTAAAGGGTGTAGGGTAAAGGGTAAAGGGTAAAGGGTAAAGGGTGTAGGGTGTAGGGTGTAGGGTAAAGGGTGTAGGGTGTAGGGTAAAGGGTGTAGGGTGTAGGGTGTAGGGTAAAGGGTGTAGGGTGTAGGGTAAAGGGTAAAGGGTAAAGGGTAAAGGGTAAAGGGTAAAGGGTAAAGGGTGTAGGGTGTAGGGTGTAGGGTAAAGGGTAAAGGGTGTAGGGTAAAGGGTGTAGGGTGTAGGGTGTAGGGTAAAGGGTGTAGGGTGTAGGGTGTAGGGTAAAGGGTGTAGGGTGTAGGGTAAAGGGTAAAGGGTAAAGGGTAAAGGGTAAAGGGTAAAGGGTAAAGGGTAAAGGGTGTAGGGTGTAGGGTAAAGGGTGTAGGGTGTAGGGTAAAGGGTGTAGGGTAAAGGGTAAAGGGTGTAGGGTGTAGGGTAAAGGGTGTAGGGTAAAGGGTAAAGGGTGTAGGGTGTAGGGTAAAGGGTGTAGGGTGTAGGGTGTAGGGTAAAGGTAGTAGGGTAAAGGGTAAAGGGTAAAGGGTGTAGGGTAAAGGGTAAAGGGTAAAGGGTAAAGGGTAAAGGGAGTAGGGTGTAGGGTAAAGGGTAAAGGGTGTAGGGTAAAGGGTGTAGGGTAAAGGGTGTAGGGTAAAGGGTAAAGGGTGTAGGGTAAAGGGTAAAGGGTGTAGGGTAAAGGGTAAAGGGTGTAGGGTGTAGGGTGTAGGGTAAAGGGTAAAGGGTGTAGGGTAAAGGGTAAAGGGTGTAGGGTAAAGGGTGTAGGGTGTAGGGTGTAGGGTAAAGGGTAAAGGTTAAAGGGTAAAGGGTAAAGGGTAAAGGGTGTAGGGTAAAGGGTAAAGGGTGTAGGGTGTAGGGTGTAGGGTAAAGGGTAAAGGGTGTAGGGTGTAGGGTAAAGGGTGTAGGGTGTAGGTTAAAGGGTGTAGGGTGTAGGGTAAAGGGTGTTAGGTGTAGGGTGTAGGGTAAAGGGTAAAGGGTGTAGGTTAAAGGGTAAAGGGTAAAGGGTGTAGGGTAAAGGGTAAAGGGTAAAGGGTAAATGGTGTAGGGTGTAGGGTAAAGGGTAAAGGGTGTAGGGTAAAGGGTAAAGGGTAAAGGGTGTAGGGTAAAGGGTAAAGGGTAAAGGGTGTAGGGTAAAGGGTAAAGGGTAAAGGGTGTAGGGTAAAGGGTGTAGGGTGTAGGGTGTAGGGTAAAGGGTAAAGGGTGTAGGGTAAAGGGTAAAGGGTGTAGGGTAAAGGGTAAAGGGTAAAGGGTAAAGGGTAAAGGGTGTAGGGTGTAGGGTGTAGGGTAAAGGGTAAAGGGTGTAGGGTAAAGGGTAAAGGGTAAAGGGTAAAGGGTGTAGGGTAAAGGGTAAAGGGTAAAGGGTGTAGGGTAAAGGGTAAAGGGTAAAGGGTGTAGGGTGTAGGGTGTAGGGTAAAGGGTAAAGGGTAAAGGGTGTAGGGTAAAGGGTAAAGGGTAAAGGGTAAAGGGTAAAGGGTGTAGGGTAAAGGGTAAAGGGTAAAGGGTAAAGGGTAAAGGGTAAAGGGTGTAGGGTAAAGGGTAAAGGGTAAAGGGTGTAGGGTAAAGGGTGTAGGGTGTAGGGTAAAGGGTAAAGGGTGTAGGTTAAAGGGTAAAGGGTAAAGGGTGTAGGGTAAAGGGTAAAGGGTAAAGGGTAAAGGGTGTAGGGTGTAGGGTAAAGGGTAAAGGGTGTAGGGTAAAGGGTAAAGTGTAAAGGGTAAAGGGTAAAGGGTAAAGGGTAAAGGGTGTAGGGTGTAGGGTAAAGGGTAAAGGGTAAAGGGTGTAGGGTAAAGGGTGTAGGGTGTAGGGTAAAGGGTAAAGGGTAAAGGGTGTAGGGTAAAGGGTAAAGGGTAAAGGGTAAAGGGTGTAGGGTGTAGGGTGTAGGGTGTAGGGTAAAGGGTAAAGGGTGTAGGGTGTAGGGTAAAGGGTAAAGGGTAAAGGGTAAAGGGTAAAGCGTAAAGGGTAAAGGGTAAAGGGTAAAGGCTAAAGTGTGTAGTGTAAAGTGTGTAGGAAGTTGGGTGTAGGATGTAGGGTTAAGGGTGTAGGGTAAAGGGTGTAGGGTAAAGGGTAAAGGGTGTAGGGTGTAGGGTAAAGGGTAAAGGGTATAGGGTAAAGGGTGTAGGGTAAATGGTGTAAGGTAAAGGGTGTAGGGTAAAGGGTGTAGGGTAAATGGTGTAGGGTAAAGGGTGTAGGGTAAAGGGTGGAGGGTAAATGGTGTAGGGTAAAGGGTGGAGGGTAAAGGGTAAAGGGTAAAGGGTGTAGGGTGTAGGGTGTAGGGTAAAGGGTAAAGGGTGTATGGTAAAGGGTAAAGGGTGTAGGGTGTAGGGTAAAGGGTAAAGGGTAAAGGGTGTAGGGTAAAGGGTAAAGGGTGTAGGGTGTAGGGTGTAGGGTAAAGGGTAAAGGGTGTAGGGTAAAGGGTAAAGGGTAAAGGGTAAAGGGTAAAGGGTGTAGGGTAAAGGGTAAAGGGTAAAGGGTAAAGGGTAAAGGGTGTAGGGTAAAGGGTAAAGGGTAAAGGGTGTAGGGTAAAGGGTGTGGGGTGTAGGGTGTAGGGTAAAGGGTAAAGGGTGTAGGTTAAAGGGTAAAGGGTAAAGGGTGTAGGGTAAAGGGTAAAGGGTAAAGGGTAAAGGGTAAAGGGTGTAGGGTGTAGTTTGTATGGTAAAGGGTAAAGGGTGTAGGGTAAAGGGTAAAGGGTAAAGGGTAAAGGGTAAAGGGTGTAGGGTGTAGGGTAAAGGGTAAAGGGTAAAGGGTGTAGGGTAAAGGGTAAAGGGTAAAGGGTGTAGGGTAAAGGGTGTAGGGTGTAGGGTAAAGGGTAAAGGGTGTAGGGTGTAGGGTAAAGGGTAAAGGGTAAAGGGTAAAGGGTAAAGGGTAAAGCGTAAAGGGTAAAGGGTAAAGGGTAAAGGCTAAAGTGTGTAGTGTAAAGTGTGTAGGAAGTTGGGTGTAGGATGTAGGGTGTAGGGTGTAGGGTTAAGGGTGTAGGGTAAAGGGTGTAGGGTAAAGGGTAAAGGGTGTAGGGTGTAGGGTAAATGGTGTAAGGTAAAGGGTGTAGGGTAAAGGGTGTAGGGTAAATGGTGTAGGGTAAAGGGTGTAGGGTAAAGGGTGGAGGGTAAATGGTGTATGGTAAATGGTGTAGGGTAAAGGGTGTAGGGTAAAGGGTAAATGGTAAAGGGTGTAGGGTAAAGGGTAAAGGGTGTAGGGTAAAGGGTAAAGGGTAAAGGGTAAAGGGTGTAGGGTGTAGGGTGTAGGGTGTAGGGTAAAGGGTAAAGGGTAAAGGATGTAGGGTGTAGGGTAAAGGGTGTAGGGTAAAGGGTAAAGGGTGTAGGTTAAAGGGTAAAGGGTAAAGGGTAAAGGGTAAAGGGTAAAGGGTAAAGGGTAAAGGGTGTAGGGTGTAGGGTGTAGGGTAAAGGGTAAAGGGTGTAGGGTAAAGGGTAAAGGGTAAAGGGTGTAGGGTAAAGGGTAAAGGGTAAAGGGTAAAGGGTAAAGGGTAAAGGGTAAAGGGTGTAGGGTAAACGGTAAAGGGTAAAGGGTGTAGGGTGTAGGGTGTAGGGTAAAGGGTAAAGGGTAAAGGGTGTAGGGTAAAGGGTAAAGGGTAAAGGGTGTAGGGTAAAGGGTAAAGGGTAAAGGGTGTAGGGTGTAGGGTGTAGGGTAAAGGGTGTAGGGTGTAGGGTGTAGGGTGTAGGGTAAAGGGTAAAGGGTAAAGGGTAAAGGGTAAAGGGTAAAGGGTAAATGGTAAATGGTAAATGGTAAAGGGTAAATGGTGTAGGGTGTAGGGTAAAGGGTAAAGGGTGTAGGGTAAAGGGTGTAGGGTAAAGGGTGTAGGGTAAAGGGTAAAGGGTGTAGGTTAAAGGGTAAAGGGTAAAGGGTAAAGGGTAAAGGGTAAAGGGTAAAGGGTAAAGGGTGTAGGTTAAAGGGTAAAGGGTAAAGGGTGTAGGGTAAAGGGTGTAGGGTAAAGGGTAAAGGGTAAAGGGTAAATGGTAAAGGGTGTAGGGTGTAGGGTGTAGGGTGTAGGGTAAAGGGTAAAGGGTGTAGGGTAAAGGGTAAAGGGTAAAGGTTGTAGGGTAAAGGGTAAAGGGTAAAGGGTAAAGGGTGTAGGGTAAACGGTAAAGGGTAAAGGGTGTAGGGTGTAGGGTAAAGGGTAAAGGGTAAAGGGTAAAGGGTGTAGGGTAAAGGGTAAAGGGTAAAGGGTGTAGGGTGTAGGGTGTAGGGTAAAGGGTGTAGGGTGTAGGGTAAAGGGTAAAGGGTGTAGGGTAAAGGGTGTAGGGTAAAGGGTAAAGGGTGTAGGTTAAAGGGTAAAGGGTAAAGGGTGTAGGGTAAAGGGTAAAGGGTAAAGGGTAAAGGGTAAAGGGTGTAGGGTGTAGGGTAAAGGGTAAAGGGTGTAGGTTAAAGGGTGTAGGTTAAAGGGTGTAGGAAGTTGGGTGTAGGATGTAGGGTGTAGGGTGTTGGGTAAAGGGTGTAGGGTAAAGGGTGTATGGTACATGGTGTAAAGTTAAGGGTGTAGGGTAAATGGTGTAGGGTAAATGGTGTAGGGCTAAGGGTGTAGGGTTAAGGGTGTAGGAAGTTGGGTGTAGGATTTAGGGTAAAGGGTGTAGGGTGTAGGGTGTAGGGTGTAGGGTTAAAGGTGTAGGGTTAAGGGTGTAGGAAGTTGGGTGTAGGATGTAGGGTAAAGGGTGTAGGGTGTAGGGTGTAGGGTGTATGGTGTAGGGTGTAGGGTGTAGGATGTAGGGTAAAGGGTGTAGGGTGTAGGGTGTAGGGTGTAGGGTGTATGGTGTAGGGTGTAGGGTGTAGGATGTAGGGTAAAGGGTGTAGGGTGTAGGGTGTAGGGTGTAGGGTGTAGGGTGTAGGGTGTATGGTGTAGGGTGTAGGGTGTAGGGTGTAGGGTGTAGGGTGTAGGGTGTATGGTGTAGGGTGTAGGGTGTAGGGTGTATGGTGTAGGGTGTAGGGTGTATGGTACATGGTGTAAAGTTAAGGGTGTAGGGTAATGGTGTAGGGTAAATGGTGTAGGGTTAAGGGTGTAGGGCAGCCAAACTCAACTGGCGGACAGCGGTCCGGGTCCGGACCCAGAGAAGGGTCAATCCGGACCAGACAACGTTGCATTTTGTTCTATAAAAGTCGATCCATTATTTTTAGACAGCTTTAAATAATCAACCGGCCTCTTTAACCTAGCAACCCCTCTTTCTCAAATCAAATCACATTTTAGAATTAAATTAAGAAATATATAAATATATAAATATTAGGACGAGATAGCTCGCTCTCTATCTCGAAGCAACGCCCACCTCTACTAGCGCCCCGTCTAATCCAATCGCGTGGTTACAAGATGGCCTCATGGATATCCCAATCACATTAATCCAAATATCCTCTGAGGAACCTTGGGACAAGCAGGCAGAAAGAAACTGAAAGATTTGTAAATATCACAGATAGAAGGAGCTTAGTTACCAGTATCTTTGTTAATATCACAGATAGAAGGAGCTTAGTTACCAGTATCTTTGTTAATATCACAGATAGAAGGAGCTTAGTTACCAGTATCTTTGTTAATATCACAGATACAAGGAGCTTAGTTACCAGTATCTTTGTTAATATGGCTTGTTCAAAAAAAAGAGTGGACAGAACAGTATTTATTCATTTTCCCCACAACTAGCACCAAACCAATGTGCCTGATATGCAGTGAGTCGTAGCTCTCCTGAAAAGTGCCCATGTTAAGCACCATTATGACACCAGGCAGAGTAAACTGGATCAGACGTATCCCCTGAACACGGAGGTGAGAACAAACAAGATTAACCAAATCCCAATATGAGACGTCCACCCAAAGTCCTTGTCAATTCCCTGACAGCCCAACAACGTGCAATGGAGTGTTCACTGAGGATAACTTGGGTTTTGGGAAAACACAAAAAAAACTTTTCCAGACGCTGAGATGGTAAAAGTATGCATGTGTGAAGTTACTGAAACCTTGCTTGAAGGTAAACAAAAAGATGAGCTCAGGGAAAAGATCAAACAGATCCCACTGTCAGATTCCACAGCCATGAGGAGAACTGAAATATTAGCTGAAGATTTAACTTCACAACTTGATGAGGCCATTCAGAATGCACCATGCATTTCATTAGCTGTGGATGAATCAACAGGTAACACTGATAATGCCCAGCTTCTGGTGTTTGTCAGATTTTAAAACGAAACAAAGAAGAGATTCTGTGAGGAGCTGTTGAGCTTAACACATCTAGAAGCCCACGGGGAGAGGATACCCATTAGGCCATCAAAGGGATGCTGACAGAAAGGGGGATAGATCTGAAGTCAGTGGTCTCCATCACCACAGATGGAGCTCCAGCCATGATAGGAAGAGAGAAGGAACTGGTTGCACTTTTTAAAGAGGACCACCCTGACCTGACATCATATCACTGCATCATCCATCAATCTGTCCTGTGTGCCAGTCTGGGAAAATAGTATTCTGAGGTCATGACAACGATGATGAAACTGATCAACTGTTTGAGAGCAACATCATGCCTACAACACCGCCTGCTACGAGGCATTCTGACAGAGGCCACCGCCTGCTACGAGGCATTCTGACAGAGGCCACCGCCTGCTACGAGGCATTCTGACAGAGGCCACCGCCTGCTACGAGGCATTCTGACAGAGGCCAATGCCAGTTTTGATGACTTACTACTGCGCAAACAATGTCAGATGGCTCAGCAAAGGCAGGGTTTTGGAACGCTTTTGGACCATTCAGGAGGAAATCAAAGCTTTCTTATCAGAGCAAAAGAGTGACAAGGCAACTCAATTTTCTGCGTTTTTGGAAGATGAGGAGAAGATGGAAACAGTTGAATTTTTGACAGACTTTACATCACACCTTAATCAACTGAATGTTATGCAGGCCGCTCCTACCAGGTGACGTGGAGAGGATCTGTGTCTGCACTACATACTCTCACTACTGGTGTCCCCCAGGGCTCGGTTCTAGGCCCTCTCCTCTTCCCTCTATACAGCAAGTCACTCGGCTCCGTCATATCCTCACATGGTCTCTACTATCATTGCAACCCTACACCCCAACCTGAGTCCCTACCTTCAGGCTATGCTCCAACCCTACACCCCAACCTGAGTCCCTACCTTCAGGCTATGCTCCAACCCTACACCCCAACCTGAGTCCCTACCTTCAGGCTATGCTCCAACCCTACACCCCAACCTGAGCCCCTTCCTTCAGGCTATGCTCCAACCCTACACCCCAACCTGAGTCCCTACCTTCAGGCTATGCTCCAACCCTACACCCCAACCTGAGTCCCTACCTTCAGGCTATGCTCCAACCCTACACCCCAACCTGAGTCCCTACCTTCAGGCTATGCTCCAACCCTACACCCCAACCTGAGTCCCTTCCTTCAGGCTATGCTCCAACCCTACACCCCAACCTGAGTCCCTACCTTCAGGCTATGCTCCAACCCTACACCCCAACCTGAGTCCCTACCTTCAGGCTATGCTCCAACCCTACACCCCAACCTGAGTCCCTACCTTCAGGCTATGCTCCAACCCTACACCCCAACCTGAGCCCCTTCCTTCAGGCTATGCTCCAACCCTACACCCCAACCTGAGACCCTACCTTCAGGCTATGCTCCAACCCTACCTCCCAACCTGAGTCCCTACCTTCAGGCTATGCTCCAACCCTACACCCCAACCTGAGTCCCTACCTTCAGGCTATGCTCCAACCCTACACCCCAACCTGAGCCCCTTCCTTCAGGCTATGCTCCAACCCTACACCCCAACCTGAGTCCCTACCTTCAGGCTATGCTCCAACCCTACACCCCAACCTGAGTCCCTACCTTCAGGCTATGCTCCAACCCTACACCCCAACCTGAGTCCCTACCTTCAGGCTATGCTCCAACCCTACACCCCAACCTGAGCCCCTTCCTTCAGGCTATGCTCCAACCCTACACCCCAACCTGAGACCCTAACTTCAGGCTATGCTCCAACCCTACACCCCAACCTGAGTCCCTACCTTCAGGCTATGCTCCAACCCTACACCCCAACCTGAGTCCCTACCTTCAGGCTATGCTCCAACCCTACACCCCAACCTGAGTCCCTACCTTCAGGCTATGCTCCAACCCTACACCCCAACCTGAGTCCCTTCCTTCAGGCTATGCTCCAACCCTACACCCCAACCTGAGTCCCTACCTTCAGGCTATGCTCCAACCCTACACCCCGACCTGAGTCCCTACCTTCAGGCTATGCTCCAACCCTACACCCCAACCTGAGTCCCTACCTTCAGGCTATGCTCCAACCCTACACCCCAACCTGAGTCCCTACCTTCAGGCTCTGCTCCAACCCTACACCCCAACCTGAGTCCCTACCTTCAGGCTATGCTCCAACCCTACACTCCAACCTGAGTCCCTACCTTCAGGCTATGCTCCAACCCTACACCCCAACCTGAGTCCCTACCTTCAGGCTCTGCTCCAACCCTACACCCCGACCCGAGTCCCTACCTTCAGGCTATGCTCCAACCCTACACCCCAACCTGAGTCCCTACCTTCAGGCTATGCTCCAACCCTACACCCCAACCTGAGTCCCTACCTTCAGGCTCTGCTCCAACCCTACACCCCAACCTGAGTCCCTACCTTCAGGCTATGCTCCAACCCTACACTCCAACCTGAGTCCCTACCTTCAGGCTATGCTCCAACCCTACACCCCAACCTGAGTCCCTACCTTCAGGCTATGCTCCAACCCTACACCCCAACCTGAGCCCCTTCCTTCAGGCTATGCTCCAACCCTACACCCCAACCTGAGACCCTACCTTCAGGCTATGCTCCAACCCTACACCCCAACCTGAGTCCCTACCTTCAGGCTATGCTCCAACCCTACAACCCAACCCGAGCACTCCGTTCTGCCACCTCTGGTCTCTTGGCCCTCCCACCCCTACGAGAGGTCAGCTCCCACTCAGCCCAGTCCAAGCTCTTCTCTGTCCTGGCACCCCAATGGTGGAAGCAGCTTCCCCCCTGAAGCTAGGACAGCAGAGTCCCTTCCCATCTTCCCAAAACATCTGAAACTCTACCTCTTCAAATAGTATCTAACAGCACCCCCCTGT
>NW_028165437.1:0-2500 GCF_964263955.1 Coregonus lavaretus | reverse complement strand
AGCCTGTAGTAGGTGGACCTGTAGTAGGTGGACCTGTAGTAGCCTGTAGTAGCCTGTAGTAGGTGGACCTGTAGTAGGTGGACCTGTAGTAGGTGGACCTGTAGTAGCCTGTAGTAGCCTGTAGTAGGTGGACCTGTAGTAGGTGGACCTGTAGTAGGTGGACCTGTAGTAGGTGGACCTGTAGTAGGTGGACCTGTAGTAGCTGGACCTGTAGTAGGTGGACTGTAGTAGGTGGACCTGTAGTAGGTGGACCTGTAGTAGGTGGACCTGTAGTAGGTGGACCTGTAGTAGGTGGACCTGTAGTAGGTGGACCTGTAGTAGCCTGTAGTAGGTGGACCTGTAGTAGGTGGACCTGTAGTAGGTGGACCTGTAGTAGGTGGACCTGTAGTAGGTGGATCTGTAGTAGCCTGTAGTAGGTGGACCTGTAGTAGCCTGTAGTAGGTGGACCTGTAGTAGGTGGACCTGTAGTAGGTGGACCTGTAGTAGGTGGACCTGTAGTAGGTGGACCTGTAGTAGGTGGGTGTGGAGCTCAGGGGTAAACCAGGAGGAGGAGACAGGTTTAGTTTGGAGGGGGGTCAGAGAGTTGAGGGAGAGCAGGGTTAACCCAGGAGGAGGGGGAGACAGGTTTAGTTTGGAGGGGGACCAGAGAGTTGAGGGAGAGCAGGGTTAACCCAGGAGGAGACAGGTTTAGTTTGGAGGGGGGTCAGAGAGTTGAGGGAGAGCAGGGTTAACCCAGGGGGAGACAGGTTTAGTTTGGAGGGGGGCCAGAGAGTTGAGGGAGAGCAGGGTTAACCCAGGAGGAGACAGGTTTAGTTTGGAGGGGGGTCAGAGAGTTGAGGGAGAGCAGGGTTAACCCAGGAGGAGGAGGAGACAGGTTTAGTTTGGAGGGGGGTCAGAGAGTTGAGGGAGAGCAGGGTTAACCCAGGAGGAGACAGGTTTAGTTTGGAGGGGGGCCAGAGAGTTGAGGGAGAGCAGGGTTAACCCAGGAGGAGGAGGAGACAGGTTTAGTTTGGAGGGGGGCCAGAGAGTTGAGGGAGAGCAGGGTTAACCCAGGAGGAGGGGGAGACAGGTTTAGTTTGGAGGGGGACCAGAGAGTTGAGGGAGAGCAGGGTTAACCCAGGGGGAGACAGGTTTAGTTTGGAGGGGGGTCAGAGAGTTGAGGGAGAGCAGGGTTAACCCAGGGGGAGACAGGTTTAGTTTGGAGGGGGGTCAGAGAGTTGAGGGAGAGCAGGGTTAACCCAGGAGGAGACAGGTTTAGTTTGGAGGGGGGCCAGAGAGTTGAGGGAGAGCAGGGTTAACCCAGGAGGAGACAGGTTTAGTTTGGAGGGGGGTCAGAGAGTTGAGGGAGAGCAGGGTTAACCCAGGAGGAGACAGGTTTAGTTTGGAGGGGGACCAGAGAGTTGAGGGAGAGCAGGGTTAACCCAGGAGGAGACAGGTTTAGTTTGGAGGGGGGTCAGAGAGTTGAGGGAGAGCAGGGTTAACCCAGGAGGAGACAGGTTTAGTTTGGAGGGGGACCAGAGAGTTGAGGGAGAGCAGGGTTAACCCAGGAGGAGACAGGTTTAGTTTGGAGGGGGGCCAGAGAGTTGAGGGAGGCGGATAGAGCAGAATTGAATTGGGCAGCAGGTTCATCAGGTGTGTTGGGGGTGTGGTCAAGGGGCAGGGCAGAGCAGCTGGCATCAGAGAGTTGGAGGGGGTCAACAGCTTTGACGTTGCGGAAGGAGACGAGGCGTTTGTCAGTGCTGTGGGGTGCGTATGAGGGAAGAGAGACATGAAGGATCTTGTGGTAAGACACTGGGAACAGGGAGGAGGTCATATGAGTTAGGTTGAGGTCAGACTGTGGGAACAGGGAGGAGGTCATATGAGTTAGGTTGAGGTCACAGTGGGAACAGGGAGGAGGTCATATGAGTTCGGTTGAGGCCAACAGAGCAGACTCAGTCTAGTATGTGACCCTTGATGTGAGTGGGAACATTGACATGTTGGGTAATATTGAAACAGTCCAGAACAGCAATGAAAATCAGAGGCAAGTGTTGATTTTGATGAGTTCATGTGAATTTTTATTTGGCCAAGCAACAGTAAGCTGGGTGGAGCTTGGGACACAGCTACGGGGAGTAGTTCAGATTGTTGAGACAGGAACGATTCATTATCTTCAGGAGGACGGTACACAAGGATAGGGGTCGAGAAGCAGGATGGTTTACAGGCAACGTATTGAAATGAGGAGACCGCAGGGAGAGAGAGTTCAGTTGTTTAGATTGTAGAGTTATACAGTACAGTGGGGTGGAGCGGGGGGACACAGGTAGACATAACCAGCAGGAGGAGCTTGGTTATGTCACGTTCGTTCATAGACGGGACGGACCAAGGCGCAGCGTGATATGCATACGTGTTTATTTATACTGAATAAACACCACGACAAAACAACAAATGAAACGAAACGTGAAGTCCAAGGTACACAAACAACATACCTTCAACACGGAACAAGATCCCACAACCCACTAGTGCCAAT
>NW_028165438.1:15000-61192 GCF_964263955.1 Coregonus lavaretus | reverse complement strand
GCAGGTTAGGAGAATTAAAGCTGCAGGTTAGGAGAATTTACCCTGCAGATTAGGAGAATTAAAGCTGCAGGTTAGGAGAATTTACGCTGCAGGTTAGGAGAATTAAAGCTGCAGGTTAGGAGAATTTACGCTGCAGGTTAGGAGAATTAAAGCTAAGGTTAGGAGAATTTACGCTGCAGGTTAGGAGAACTAAAGCAGCAGGTTAGGAGAATGTACGCTGCAGGTTAGGAGAATTAAAGCTGCAGGTTAGGAGAATTTACGCTGCAGGTTAGGAGACTTTACGCTGCAGATTAGGAGAATTAAAGCTGCAGGTTATGAGAATTTACGCTGCAGGTTAGGAGAAATAAAGCTGCAGGTTAGGAGAATTTACGCTGCAGGTTAGGATAACTAAAGCTAAGGTTAAGAGAATTTACGCTGCAGGTTAGGAGAATTAAAGCAGCAGGTTAGGATAATTTATGCTGCAGGTTAGGAGAAATAAAGCTGCAGGTTAGGAGAATTTACGCTGCAGGTTAGGAGAATTAAAGCTGCAGGTTAGGAGAATTTACGCTGCAGGTTAGGAGAATTAAAGCTGCAGGTTAGGAGAATTTACGCTGCAGGTTAGGAGAAATAAAGCTGCAGGATAGGAGAATTTACGCTGCAGGTTAGGAGAATTAAAGCTAAGGTTAGGAGAATTTACGCTGCAGGTTAGGAGAACTAAAGCAGCAGGTTAGGAAATTTAAAGCAGCAGGTTAGGAGAATTTACGCTGCAGGTTAGGAGAATTAAAGCAGCAGGTTAGGATAATTAGGTTAGGTTAGGAAAAGGGTTAGTGAAAACGCTCTCCTTACCTGCTACGAAAAGTCACTTGTATCGAAGTGTCGGGTTTTTAGGGAGTCCCGTCCGTGGACGTTGAAATCAAGGCCGGACCGCACCAAAAAAAGACATCCGGTCTGGACACAACCAAAAAAAGACATCCGAAAGATGTCGGCGTAGGTCCCCTAGGAAGTAGCCATCGGCAAGTAAAACACTGGAGGGGGGGGGGTCTGTGGGGACTATATTTGTATTTATTTATTTATTTCCAAATTCTGACTCAGCCAACTTATGCAGTACTTTGAGAGTCACTTAAAGGAACTGGTATGTGCTTCATGCAAAGCAGCTGTTGATATTCACCCCCTCCCCTCTTTAATGGGAGAATACATATGTTTTGCATTAATGCAAATAGAGATGTCTACAAAGTCTATAAAGTAATAGCCAGGGCCCAGTTTCCCGATAGCCAGTAGTATAAAGTACTTTAGTAAAAAATACTTTAAAGTACAACTGAAGTATTTTGGGGGGGGGGGGTATCTGTAATTTTATATTTACTCCACTACATTCCTAAAGAAAATAATGTACTTTTTACTCCCATGCATTTACCTTGACACCAAAAAGTACTTGCCACATTTTGAATGCTCAGGCAAGACAGAATTATTGACCAATTCTGGCATCTGTCAATATAACGTAATGCCGTCCCTACTGCCTCTGATCTGGCGGACTCACTATGCAAAAATACTGTGTTTGTGAATGATGTGTGAGTGTTGGAATGTCCCCTTGTATCTTTACTTTTACTCAAGGATGACAATTGGGTACTTTATCCACCACTGCCGATAGCAATTGGAACTTAAGAAGTGGGGTCACAGGGTGAAGATGAAGTAATGGGGTCACAGGGTGAAGATGAAGTAATGGGGTCACAGGGTGAAGATGAAGTAATGGGGTCACAGGGTGAAGATGAAGGAGTGGGGTCACAGGGTGCAGAAGAAGGACTGGGGTCACAGGGTGGAGATGAAGGCGTAGGCTCAAAGGGTGCTCTTTATTTATTTTTTATTTGTATTTTTTACTTAACCATTTTTCACTTAAAACTGCATTGTTGGTTAACTGCTTGTAAGTAAGGATTTCACTGTAAGGTCTACACCTGTTGTATTCGGCGCATGTGATTTGATTTGAGATGAAGGAGTGGGGTCACAGGGTGAAGATGAAGGAGTGGGGTCACAGGGTGGAGATGAAGGAGTGGGGTCACAGGGTGGAGATGGAGTGGGGTCACAGGGTGGAGATGGAGTGGGGTCACAGGGTGGAGATGGAGTGGGGTCACAGGGTGGAGATGGAGTGGGGTCACAGGGTGGAGATGAAGGAGTGGGGTCACAGGGTGGAGATGGAGATGGGTCACAGGGTGGAGATGGAGTGGGGTCACAGGGTGGAGATGGAGATGGGTCACAGGGTGGAGATGAAGGAGTGGGGTCACAGGGTGGAGATGGAGTGGGGTCACAGGGTGAAGATGAAGGAGTGGGGTCACAGGGTGAAGATGAAGGAGTGGGGTCACAGGGTGGAGATGGAGTGGGGTCACAGGGTGGAGATGGAGTGGGGTCACAGGGTGGAGATGGAGGAGTGGGGTCACAGGGTGGAGATGGAGTGGGGTCACAGGGTGGAGATGGAGTGGGGTCACAGGGTGGAGATGGAGGAGTGGGGTCACAGGGTGGAGATGGAGTGGGGTCACAGGGTGGAGATGGAGGAGTGGGGTCACAGGGTGGAGATGAAGGAGTGGGGTCACAGGGTGGAGATGGACTGGGGTCACAGGGTGGAGATGGACTGGGGTCACAGGGTGGAGATGGACTGGGGTCACAGGGTGGAGTTGGAGTGGGGTCACAGGGTGGAGATGGAGGAGTGGGGTCACAGGGTGGAGATGGAGTGGGGTCACAGGGTGGAGATGGAGGAGTGGGGTCACAGGGTGGAGATGAAGGAGTGGGGTCACAGGGTGGAGATGGACTGGGGTCACAGGGTGGAGATGGACTGGGGTCACAGGGTGGAGATGGACTGGGGTCACAGGGTGGAGTTGAAGGCGTGGGGTCACAGGGTGGAGATGAAGGTGTGGGGTCACAGGCGGATTCCTGGCAATCAGAAAACAAAATGTTGTCATTCCATGAAGTCATTACCGTGTTCAGAAGGAATAGCCCTCTCCAACGCTACGTCTATTGCCCAGGGGCTCTGGTCAAAGTGATGGACTATAAGGAAACAGGGTGTCATTTGGGATATAGTCGCAACACCAGTCCCTGCTCCAGCCCGGGCCGATGACTCACTGTTATTTCCACAAAGAACGAAACTGTTTCATAAAAGCTTTCCCTTCTGTATTTACTGTGACAGTTGACGGTTGGTAGGTGGAAATAGCATATCATTTTATCGGGAGTGATTATGTCCACATATGGTTTTAGATGGGTGGTAGCTGGAAATAGCATATAATTTCATGGGGAGTGATCATGTCCACGTTGTTATTGCTGGCTGCTGAGTGAATTTCCTAATCATATGACAGGTACCACTTTTTGCACCATCAGGTTAGTTGATGGAGAGAAAGACAGAAACCAGAGGTCTGTACTGTGCTGGCTCCGGGCAGCTGAACGGAAATTGAGGAAAACTAGACTCCCTGTGGACCTGGCATTTTTCACTCCCTCCTCTCTACATTGTCTTCCTCTGTTTCTGCTGCTAAAGCCACTTTCTACCACTCTAAATTCCAAGCATCTGCCTCTAACCCTAGGAAGCTCTTTTCCACCTTCTCCTCCCTGCTGAATCCCACCCCCCCCCGTCATCCATACTGATATGTCTGCCAGACATGCAGAGATGCGATTCGCCACCTGGTTATCAGAAGGGGGAAAGGAGAAGATTATTTGTGTGTCGTCAGCGTAGCAATGATAGGAGAGGCCATGTGAGGATATGACAGAGCCAAGTGACTTGGTGTATAGCGAGAATAGGAGATGGCCTAGAACTGAGCCCTGGGGGACACCAGTGGTGAGAGCACGTGGTGTGGAGACAGCTTCTCGCCACGCCACCTGGTAGGAGCGACCAGTCAGGTAGGACGCAATCCAGGAGTGAGCCGCGCCGGAGATGCCCAACTCGGAGAGGGTGGAGAGGAGGATCTGATGATTTACAGTATCAAAGGCAGCAGACAGGTCTAGAAGGACAAGAGCAGAGGAGAGAGAGTTAGCTTTAGCAGTGCGGAGAGCCTCCGTGACACAGAGAAGAGCAGTCTCAGTTGAATGACCAGTCTTGAAACTTGACTGGTTTGGATCAAGAAGGTCATTCTGAGAGAGATAGCAAGAGAGTTGGCTAAAGATGGCACGCTCAATAGTTTTGGAGAGAAAAGAGAGAAGGGATACTGGTCTGTAGTTGTTGCCATCGGAGGGATTGAGTGTTGGTTTTTTGAGAAGGGGTGCAACTCTCGCTCTCTTGAAGACGGAAGGGACATAGCCAGCGGTCAAGGATGAGTTGATCAGCGAGGTGAGGTAAGGGAGAAGGTCACCGGAGATGGTCTGGAGAAGAGAGGATGGGATAGGGTCAAGCGGGCAGGTTGTTGGGCGGCCTGCCGTCACAAGTCGCAAGATTTTATCTGGAGAGAGAGGGGAGAAAGAAGTCAAAGCATAGGGTAGGGCAGTGTGAGCAGGACCAGCAGTGTCATTTGACTTAATAAACGAGGATCGGATGTCGTCAACCTTCTTTTCAAAATGGTTGACGAAGTCATCCACAGAGAGGGAGGATGGGGGGGGGGATTGAGCAGGGAGGAGAATGTGGCAAAGAGCTTCCTAGGGTTAGAGGCAGATGCTTGGAATTTAGAGTGGTAGAAAGTGGCCTTAGCAGCAGAAACAGATGAAGAAAATGTAGAGAGGAGGGAGTGAAAAGATGCCAGGTCCGCAGGGAGTCTAGTTTTCTTCCATTTCCGCTCAGCTGCCCGGAGCTCTGTTCTGTGAGCTCGCAATGAGTCATCAAGCCACGGAGCTGGAGGGGTGGACCGAGCCGGGCGGGAGGATAGGGGACATAGAGAGTCAAAGGATGCAGAAAGGGAGGAGAGGAGGGTTGAGGAGGCAGAATCAGGAGATTGGAGGGAGAAGGATTGAGCAGAGGGAAGAGATGATAGGATGGAAGAGGAGAGAGTAGCGGGAGAGAGAGAGCGAGAGCGAAGGTTGCGACGGCGCATTACCATCTGTGTAGGGGCAGAGTGAGTAGTGTTGGAGGAGAGGGAGAGAGAAAAGGATAGAAAGTAGTGGTCGGAGACTTGGAGGGGAGTTGCAGTGAGATTAGTAGAACAACAACATCTAGTAAAGATGAGGTCAAGCGTATTGCCTGCCTTGTGAGTAGGGGGGGACGGTGAGAGGGTGAGGTCAAAAGAGGAGAGGAGTGGAAAGAAGGAGGCAGAGAGAAATGAGTCAAATGTAGACGTAGGGAGGTTGAAATCCCCCAGAACTGTGAGGGGTGAGCCATCCTCAGGAAAGGAACTTATCAAGGCGTAAAGCTCATCGATGAACTCTCCAAGGGAACCTGGAGGGCAATAGATGACAATGATATTAAGCTTAAATGGGCTAGTGACTGTGACAGCATGGAATTCAAATGAGGAGATAGACAGCTGGGTCAGGGGAAAAATTGAGAATGTCCACTTGGGAGAGATGAGGATTCCTGTGCCGCCACCCCGCTGACCAGATGCTCTCGGGGTATGCGAGAACACATGGTCAGACGAGGAGAGAGCAGCAGGAGTAGCAGTGTTTTCAGTGGTAATCCATGTTTCCGTCAGTGCCAAGAAGTCGAGGGACTGGAGGGTAGCATAGGCTGAGATGAACTCTGCCTTGTTGGCAGCAGAACGGCAGTTCCAGAGGCTGCCTGAGACCTGGAACTCCACGTGGGAGGTGCGTGCAGGGACCACCAGGTTAGAGAGGCAGCAGCCAAGCGGTGTGAGGCGTTTGTGTAGCCTGTGCGGAGAGGAGAGAACAGGGATAGGCAGAGGCATAGTTGACAGGATGCAGCAGATGGCTACAATAATGCAGAGGAGATCGGAATGAAATGAACTAAACATCTGGGAAAGGAGAGAGCGGGGCCTCCCTCACCACAACCCTCAAATATAACTCTCCCAACTTCCACCTCAGAAACTATAATTGTTGTAAACTACAGCGGTTCAGTGTTTTCTAGGAATAGACTAACTTAGTTTATTCAGCTAGCTAACTAGGTGCAGTATTATTCCGTGAAAATCGTCCGGGCACCTCGTCATAAGACGCCACAGCCAGCTAGCATGCCGGCCACAACAAACCACCAGTGTATCAACACGCAAGCAGATCGTTCGTGTCCGTGTCTAACGTTGTGGGTTAGTCCCGACAGCTTGAGCGAGTCCATCATCAACTTATTCAGCCAGTTAGTTAGCTAGAATAGTTAGCAAACTAGCTAGCCATTGCTTTCAGACAAAGAAGAACCCCTCCTTTCACGGCACGAACACACAGAGAGAGCCAAACTAACGTTAACTAGTCACCCATGTCCCGAATTCCTTGAACGACTCGGGCTATCAATATGTAAAAAACAAAACACAAATGTAGGTTATGACTTACCCCTAGCAGCTACTGTTAGCTAGCCAAGTGCAAAGCTAGCCACTGAATTGACTCAGCCAGTTCGCGTCTGTTCGCTCGGTCGTTCCAGCTATTGTTTACTAGTAGCTATCCAGGTAGCAACAAGCTAGCTAAATTTCAAGCACAGTAGCCACTTGCTACCTAACGTTAACGGTTCAGACAATGAGGTTAGAAAACAGCTGAATGGTAGGCAATTATTGTATGTAATTATTGTAGGCAGCCAGCTGGCGTAATTACAGGCACTCTCAGGCGTGAAACAACTATACCGTTGCTAATTGTTGCCAGTAGCTACCCGCTAGCTGGTCTAGGTGGTGGGTTAGCCAGCTAGCTTCTAGCTTCAGCCGAATACAGCTAGCTTCGTGCTCAGCCGAATACAATACTAACCTACAATAATTACATACAACAACCCACGATAACTACCTACAATACCTAACTACAATCTAAATACATAGTTTAAGCCTTACTCGACAAAGCCCAAGCTATGTATAAAGCCAAGCTTACCCGACGCCAAGCTTACCCGACGACCTCCTCCTTCGACGACCTTCAAACGAGGCAGAGAGGCAGAGAGAAATGAGTCCCACAATAAGTTGGGTGAATTTTGGCCCATTCCTCCTGACAGAGCTGGTGTAACTGATTCAGGTTTGTAGGCCTCCTTGCTTGCACACGCTTTTTCAGTTCTGCCCACACATTTTCTAAAGGATTGAGGTCAGGGCTTTGTGATGGCCACTCCAATACCTTGACTTTGTTGTCCTTAAGCAATTTTGCCACAACTTTGGAAGTATGCTTGGGGTCATTGTCCATTTGGAAGACCCATTTGCGACCAAGCTTTAACTTCCTGACTGATGTCTTGAGATGTTGCTTCAATATATCCACATAATTTTCCTTCCTCATGATGCCATCTATTTTGTTAAGTGCACCAGTCCCTCCTGCAGCAAAGCACCCCCACAGCAAGATGCTGCCACCCCCGTGCTTCACGGTTGGGATGGTGTTCTTCGGCTTGCAAGCCACCCTTTTTTTCCTCCAAACATAACAATGGTGATTATGGGAGCCAAAAATCTTTCTGATTGAGAGGGGGTCAAATACTTATTTCCCTCATTAAAATGCAAATCAATTTATAACATTTTTGACATGCGTTTCTCTGGATTTTTTTGTTGTTATTCGGTCTCTCACTGTTCAAATAATCCTACCATTACAATTATGGACTGATCATGTCTTTGTCAGTGGGCAAACGTACAAAATCAGCAGGGGATCAAATACTTTTTCTCTCACTGTAAGTAAGTGTATGTTAACTGTGGGTAGAGTTAAAGTGACTATGCATAAATGATTAACAGAGTAGCAGCAGCGTAAAAGGATGGGGTGGGGGGGCAGTGCAAATAGTCCGGGTAGCCATGGTTAGCTGTTCAGGAGTCTTATGGCTTGGGGGTAGAAGCTGTTGAGAAGTCTTTTGGACCTAGACTTGGCACTCCGGTACCGCTTGCCGTGCGGTAGCAGAGAGAACAGTCTATGACTAGGGTGGCTGGAGTCTTTGACAATTTTGAGGGCCTTCCTCTGACACCGCCTGGTATAGAGGTCCTGGATGGCAGGAAGCTTGGCCCCAGTGATGTACTGGGCCGTACGCACTACCCTCTGTAGTGCCTTGCGGTCGGAGGCCAAGCAGTTGCCATACCAGGCGGTGATGCAACCAGTCAGGATGCTCTCGATGGTGCAGCTGTATAATTTTTGAGGATCTGAGGACCCGTGCCAAATCTTTTCAGTCTCCTGAGGGGGAATAGGCTTTGTCGTGCCCTCTTCACGACTGTTTTGGTGTGTTTGGACCATGATAGTTCGTTGGTGATGTGGACACCAAGGAACTTGAAGCTCTCAACCTGTTCCATTACAGCCCCGTCGATGAGAATGGGGGTGTGCTCAGTCCTCTTTTTTTTCCTTTACTCCACAATCATCTCCTTTGTCTTGGTCACGTTGAGGGAGAGGTTGTTGTCCTGGCACCACACGGCCAGGTCTCTGACCTCCTCCCTATAGGCTGTCTCATCGTTGTCGGTGATCAGGCCTACCACTGTTGTGTCGTCGGCGAACGCAATGATGGTGTTGGAGTCGTGCCTGGCCATGCAGTCATGGGTGAACAGGGAGTACAGGAGGGGACTGAGCACGCACCCCTGAGGGGCCCCCGTGTTGAGGATCAGTGTGGCAGATGTGTTGTTACCTACCATTACCACCTGGGGGTGGCTCGTCAGGAAGTCCAGGATCCAGTTGCCGAGGGAGGTGCTTAGTCCCAGGATCCTTAGCTTAGTGATGAGCTTAGAGGGCACTATGGTGTTGAATGCTGAGCTGTAGTCAATGAATAGCATTCTCACGTAGGTGTTCCTCTTGTCCAGGTGGGAAAGGGCAGTGTGGAGTGCAATAGAGATTGCATCATCTGTGGATCTGTTGGGGCGGTATGCAAATTGGAGTGGGTCTAGGGTTTCTGGGATAATGCTGTTGATGTGAGCCATGACCAGCCTTTCAAAGCACTTCATGGCTACAGACGTCAGTGCTACGGGTCGGTAGTCATTTAGGCAGGTTATCTTAGAGTCCTTGGGCACGGGGACTATGGTGGTCTGCTTGAAACATGTTGGTATTACAGACTCAGTCAGCGACATGTTGAAAATGTCAGTGGAGACACTTGCCAGTTGGTCAGCACATGCTCGGAGTACACGTCCTGGTAATCCGTCTGGCCCTGCGGCCTTGTGAATGTTGACCTGCTTAAAAGTCTTACTCACATCGGCTACGGAGAGCGTGATCACATAGTCATCCGGAACAGCTGGTACTCTCATACATGCTTCAGTGTTGCTTGCCTTGAAGCGAGCATAGAAGTGGTTTAGCTCGTCTGGTAGGTTTGTGTCACTGGGCAGCTCGCGGCTGTGCTTCCCTTTGTAGTCTGTAATAGTTTTCATGCCCTGCCACATCCGACGAGCGACAGAGCCAGTGTAGTACGATTCAATCTTAGTCCTGTATTGACTCTTTGCCTGTTTGATGGTTCGTTGGAGGGCATAGCGGGATTTCTTATAAGCGTCCGGGTTAGAGTCCCGCTCCTTGAAAGCGGCAGCTCTACCCTTTAGCTCAGTGCGGATGTTTCCTGTAATCCATGGCTTCTGGTTGGGGTATGTATGTACGGTCACTGTGGGGACGACATCATCGATGCACTTATTGATGAAGCCAGTGGCTGATGTGGTGTACTCCTCAATGCTGTCTGAAGAATCCCGGAACATGTTCCAGTCTGTGCTAGCAAAACAGTCCTGTAGCTTAGCATCTGCGTCATCTGACCACTTTTTTATTAACCGAGTCACTGGTGCTTCCTGCTTTAGTTTTTGCTTATAAGCAGGAATCAGGAGGATAGAATTATGGTCAGATTTGCCAAATGAAGGGCGAGGGAGAGCTTTGTATGCGTCTCTGTGTGTGGAGTAAAGGTGGTCCAGAGTTTTTTTTTCCTCTGGTTGCACATTTAACATGCTGGTAGAAATTAGGTAGAACGGATTTAAGTTTCCCTGCATTAAAGTCCCCGGCCACTAGGAGCGCTGCATCTGGATGAGCGTTTTCCTGTTGATTTATGGCCTTATACAACTCATTCAGTGCAATCTTAATGCCAGCATTGGTTTGTGGTGGTAAATAGACAGCTATGAAAAATATAGATGAAAACTCTCTTGGTAAATAGTGCGGTCTACAGCTTATCATAAGATACTCTACCTCAGGCGAGCAAAACCTCGAGACTTCCTTAGTATTTGATTTTGTGCACCAGCTGTTGTTTACAAATATACACAGACCGCCACCCCTTGTCTTTCCGGAGTCAGCCGTTCTATCCTGCCGATGTAGCGAATAGCCCGCTAGCTGTATGTTATCCATGTCGTCGTTCAGCCACGACTCGGTGAAACATAAGATATTACAGTTTTTAATGTCCCGTTGGTAGGATAACCGTAATCTTAGGTCATCCAATTTATTTTCAAATGATTGAACGTTGGCTAATAGGATTGATGGAAGAGGCAGTTTACTCGCTCGCCGTCGGATCCTTACAAGGCACCCCGATTACGTCCACGATATCTCTGTCTCTTCCTCACGCGAATGACGGGGATTTGGGCCTTGTCGGGTGTCTGTATGATATCCTTCGCGGCCGCCTCGTTGAAGAAAAAATCTTCGTCCAATACGAGGTGAGTAATCGCTGTCCTGATATCCAGAAGCTCTTTTTGGTTATAAGAGACGATGGCAGAAACATTATGTACAAAATAAATTACAAATAACGCGGAAAAACACACATAATAGTACAATTGGTTAGAGGGCTGTAAAACGGCAGCCATCTTCTCCGGCGCTGTTATATCTATTTATAGCCTAATTAGAAGAAGCCCCCTCAATATTTTCATTTATTTCTAGGAGCTGATCAGTCGTCAGCATCTAATGTTAAGGTAAGATTTGAATGGAGAAACTGATCTGAGAGCAACGCTGCCTTTCTTTCAATCCAGTCAGTATCGACACCTGCTCTAACGACACACTTAGTGAACTTTCTCTCTACGTGGTGTTTTGGGAAACATGTGAGTTCTTCGGCCATTACAGAAACGATGCATCGTTAAAACCCTCGTAAACTTAATCTCCACCCTGTGACCCCACTCCTCCATCTCCATCCTGTGACCCCACTCCTTCATCTCCACCCTGTGACCCCACTCCTTCATCTCCACCCTGTGACCCCACTCCTTTATCTCCACCCTGTGACCCCACTCCTTCATCTCCACCCTGTGACCCCACTCCTTCATCTCCACCCTGTGACCCCACTCCTTCATCTCCACCCTGTGACCCCACTCCTTCATCTCCACCTTGTGACCCCACTCCTTCATCTCCACCCTGTGACCCAACTCCATCTCCACCCTGTGACCCCACTCCATCTCCACCCTGTGACCCCACTCCATCTCCACCCTGTGACCCCACTCCACCTCAACACTGTGACCCCACTCCATCTCCACCCTGTGACCCATCTCCATCTCCACCCTGTGACCCCACTCCATCTCCACCCTGTGACCCCACTCCACCTCAACACTGTGACCCCACTCCATCTCCACCCTGTGACCCATCTCCATCTCCACCCTGTGACCCCACTCCTCCATCTCCACCCTGTGACCCCACTCCATCTCCACCCTGTGACCCCAATCCATCTCCACCCTGTGACCCCACTCCATCTCCACCCTGTGACCCAACTCCATCTCCACCCTGTGACCCCAATCCATCTCCACCCTGTGACCCCACTCCATCTCCACCCTGTGACCCCACTCCATCTCAACACTGTGACCCCACTCCATCTCCACCCTGTGACCCCACTCCATCTAGTTTACAGTAGTTTACAGTAGTTTACAGTAGTTTACAGTAGTTTCTAGTAGTTCTGACAAACTAAGCAAAAGGAGAAAGAGCAGAATCAGTGAAAAGGTCTAATGTAGCCTATTCAACTGTCGGTCAGTCAATCTGAGTTCCTGACCATATGTGTTGGTTGTTTTCTCTGGGCAGTGCTTTGTCAGAGTTTAATTTGGCCTTTCTCCTCTTTGTTCAGCTCCATGTGGCTCCCTTTCCTGGAAGTCTCTCTCTGTCCTGTTTGCCTTTAGCACTCCCACTCTGTTTTTGGAAAAAGCAGAGGACGTCGTGAGAGCATCCGTCCTCAGCCCCTTGTCTGTCTCCAACACAGCTCCCGGGTTAAAAATACCACACCGCTCTGGAGATCTGGACGAAGCAGAAAGTACAGAGAAGAACGGGGGAAAATAGCCTCGCATGATGGGGAAAATGGTAAATGGTTTTATTGCAGTTACTGTCGTCATCGTTAAATCTGACATTAACAAAACATAGCAGGGTAATTTACACTTCACGCAAATGCTAAATGTTCGAGGCAGGGAGCCCTGAAGTCAACGAGCAATGCCACAAGACAGAGAGGGACCAGACCAGCATGGATCCAGCATGGTTCCAGCATCCACAGACACGCAACAGAGGCCTCAGGGAGGATAAAAGAGTGTGTTGCGGCATGTCTTTTCATCTCTAGCCAGAGGGTATAATGTATAGGGATAAGGCAGTGACCACTAAAGGACCGCAGCTGGCTGTGTCTAGACGACAACTGGACCATCGTGGTGCTGCTGTGGGACCGCTACTAGTTCGTCGCCGGGTGAAGGAGGGCAACAGGTTCACACGAGCAGGGTCCACCATCCACCACCACCACAACACCACCACAACACCACCACCACCACAACACCACCACAACACCACCAACCACCACCACCATTCCTCCACCACAACACCACCACCACAACACCACCACCACCACAACACCACCACAACACCACCACCACAACACCACCACCACAACACCACCATCCACCACCACCATTCCTCCACCACAACACCACCACCATTCCTCCACCACAACACCACCACCACAACACCACCACCACAACACCACCACAACACCACCACCACCACAACACCACCACCACAACACCACCACAACACCACCACCACCACAACACCACCACAACACCACCACAACACCACCACCACCACCACAACACCACCACAACACCACCAACCACCACCACCATTCCTCCACCACAACACCACCACCACAACAACACCACCACAACACCACCACAACACCACCACCACCACAACACCACCACAACACCACCAACCACCACCACCATTCCTCCACCACAACACCACCACCACAACACCACCACCACAACACCACCATCCACCACCACCATTCCTCCACCACAACACCACCACCACCACAACACCACCACAACACCACCACCACAACACCACCACCACAACACCACCAACCACCACCACCATTCCTCCACCACAACACCACTCCCCCCACAACACCACCACCACAACACCACCAACCACCACATTCCTCCACCACTCCCCCCACAACACCACCACCACTCCCCCCACAACACCACCAAAACAACACCACCACCACCACTCCCCCACTCCACCACCACCACTCCCCCCACAACACCACCACCACTCCACCACCACCACTCCCCCACAACACCACCACCACTCCCCCACAACACCACCACCACTCCACCACCACCACTCCCCCACAACACCACCACCACTCCCCCCACTTCACCACCACCACTCCCCCCACAACACCACCACCACTCCCCCACAACACCACCACAACTCCACCACCACCACTCCCCCCACAACACCACCACCACTCCACCACCTCCACTCCCCCACAACACGACCACCACTCCACCACCACCACTCCCCCCACAACACCACCACCACTCCCCCACAACACCACCACCACTCCACCACCACCACTCCCCCACAACACCACCACCACTCCACAACCACCACTCCCCCCACTCCACCACCACCACTCCCCCCACAACACCACCACCACTCCCCCACAACACAACCACCACTCCACCACCACCACTCCCCCCACAACACCACCACCACTCCACAACCACCACTCCCCCCACAACACCACCACCACTCCACCACCACCACTCCCCCCACAACACCACCACCACTCCACCACCACCACTCCCCCCACAACACCACCACCACAACACCACCACCACAACACCACCACAACACCACCACCACCACAACACCACCACCACAACACCACCACAACACCACCACCACCACAACACCACCACAACACCACCACAACACCACCACCACCACAACACCACCACAACACCACCAACCACCACCACCATTCCTCCACCACAACACCACCACCACAACAACACCACCACAACACCACCACAACACCACCACCACCACAACACCACCACAACACCACCAACCACCACCACCATTCCTCCACCACAACACCACCACCACAACACCACCACCACAACACCACCATCCACCACCACCATTCCTCCACCACAACACCACCACCACCACAACACCACCACAACACCACCACCACAACACCACCACCACAACACCACCACCAACCACCACCACCATTCCTCCACCACAACACCACTCCCCCCACAACACCACCACCACAACACCACCAACCACCACATTCCTCCACCACTCCCCCCACAACACCACCACCACTCCCCCCACAACACCACCAAAACAACACCACCACCACCACTCCCCCACTCCACCACCACCACTCCCCCCACAACACCACCACCACTCCACCACCACCACTCCCCCACAACACCACCACCACTCCCCCACAACACCACCACCACTCCACCACCACCACTCCCCCACAACACCACCACCACTCCCCCCACTTCACCACCACCACTCCCCCCACAACACCACCACCACTCCCCCACAACACCACCACAACTCCACCACCACCACTCCCCCCACAACACCACCACCACTCCACCACCTCCACTCCCCCACAACACGACCACCACTCCACCACCACCACTCCCCCCACTCCACCACCACCACTCCCCCCACAACACCACCACCACTCCCCCACAACACCACCACCACTCCACCACCACCACTCCCCCACAACACCACCACCACTCCACAACCACCACTCCCACCACTCCACAACCACCACTCCCCCCACAACACCACCACCACTCCACCACCACCACTCCCCCCACAACACCACCACCACTCCACCACCACCACTCCCCCCACAACACCACCACCACTCCACCACCACCACTCCCCCCACAACACCACCACCACTCCCCCACAACACCACCACCACTCCACCACCACCACTCCCCCACAACACCACCACCACTCCACCACCACCACTCCCCCCACAACACCACCACCACTCCCCCGACAACACCACCACCACTCCCCCACAACACCACCACCACTCCCCCGACAACTCCACCACCACTCCCCCCACTCCACCACCACCACTCCCCCACAACACCACCACCACTCCACCACCACCACTCCCCCACAACACCACCACCACTCCACCACCACCACTCCCCCCACTCCACCACCACCACTCCCCCGACAACACCACCACCACTCCCCCACAACACCACTACCACTCCACCACCACCACTTCCCCCACAACACCACCACCACTCCACCACCACCACTCCCCCCACAACACCACCACCACTCCCCCACCTCTCCCCCACTCCACCACCACCACTCCCCCCACAACACCAACACTCTCCCACCAGTCCCCAGTTCGGCCCTGCATGGGACGCTGAGTGCTTCTCTCCTCTGTGCTGTACATGCCATGCCATTGGAATTGAAGAAGTGCTCAGTACAAATCAGAAGAGCCACGCTACGGGAAGCATATCATTATCTCATCCCTGAGGGAGGACACTCACTGGGACTGGGAATGGAGGGAGGACACTCACTGGGACTGAAGGGAGGACACTCACTGGGACTGGGACTGGAGGGAGTACACTCACTGGGACTGGAGGGAGGACACTCACTGGGACTGGGAATGGAGGGAGGACACTCACTGGGACTGGAGGGAGTACACTCACTGGGACTGGGACTGGAGGGAGGACACTCACTGGGACTGGAGGGAGTACACTCACTGGGACTGGGACTGGAGGGAGGACACTCACTGGGACCACTCACTGGGACTGGAGGGAGGACACTCACTGGGACTGGGACTGGAGGGAGGACACTCACTGGGACTGGAGGGAGTACACTCACTGGGACTGGGACTGGAGGGAGGACACTCAATGGGACTGGGACTGGAGGGAGGACACTCACTGGGACTGGGACTGGAGGGAGGACACTCACTGGGACTGGGACTGGAGGGAGGACACTCACTGGGACTGGGAATGGAGGGAGGACACTCACTGGGACTGAAGGGAGGACACTCACTGGGACTGGGACTGGAGGGAGGACACTCACTGGGACTGGAGGGAGTACACTCACTGGGACTGGAGGGAGGACACTCACTGGGACTGGAGGGAGTACACTCACTGGGACTGGGACTGGAGGGAGGACACTCAATGGGACTGGGACTGGAGGGAGGACACTCACTGGGACTGGGACTGGAGGGAGGACACTCACTGGGACTGGGACTGGAGGGAGGACACTCACTGGGACTGGAGGGAGTACACTCACTGGGACTGGGACTGGAGGGAGGACACTCACTGGGACCACTCACTGGGACTGGAGGGAGGACACTCACTGGGACTGGGACTGGAGGGAGGACACTCACTGGGACTGGAGGGAGTACACTCACTGGGACTGGGACTGGAGGGAGGACACTCACTGGGACTGGAGGGAGTACACTCACTGGGACTGGGACTGGAGGGAGGACACTCACTGGGACTGGAGGGAGTACACTCACTGGGACTGGGACTGGAGGGAGGACACTCACTGGGACTGGAGGGAGGACACTCACTGGGACTGGGACTGGAGGGAGGACACTCAATGGGACTGGGACTGGAGGGAGGACACTCACTGGGACTGGGACTGAGACTGGGAGAAGAAAATACTCTGCTCTGGTCTGGTCTGCTCTTTTCATGGTCTGGGTGAATGGAATATTGCCATGTCATGGAGCCTGGCCTGGACTCTAGTCACTGCCCACGTGAAAACCAGAAAGGGTTAGGGTTAGAAAGGGACAGTCAGGAAGCCACCAGACACTAGTGAATGAACAGCATTCCCACACAGTACAGGACACTGTTCTACTGTGCTCGTTTTGATAGGTGCTAAATGTAGCTTTGACTCCAGTAGGGATACGATGGCGTTGTGATGTTTCTGATGGAACACCTTTCAGTAAATGAACAGACATAATATCCGTCCAGATCAGTGAAGGTATGTCGGTCATCTTTCATCACAGCATGCTGCAGACCTGCACCCCTTAGTGCTGTTGCTATGTTACCGCGTGTCAGACATACTGACCAGCAGCATTGTGGGTTGATTATTCATGGAGCAGCAGGTAGCCTGGTGGGTAGGAGCAAGTAGCAGAAAGGTTTCTGGATCAAATCCCCAAGCCGTTCTTCCAGAAGTTCTTTGAACTCTGACTTTGGAAACAGCGTTTCAACTCTCTGAACTATACTTTGCAGAGTCTCATAGAGACTCTCTCTACCAATCTGTCATGTTTGGAGACTGTCCCTAAAAATCTCTCCTTTTCATCCTCAGTGTCCATTCTTCCAGAAGTTCTTCAAGCTTATGACTTTGAAAACAGCGTTTCAAACAATATCCAGATCTATGTTCTCATAACCTACGGTGCAGTCAGACAGACGGACAGACAGACAGACGGACAGTTGGTGGGTGGCCGTGTCCATGGTAAACAAACACAGAACAGAGAATTACATTGGTCCGGGCCAGTGAACATAAATGACTGAGGAGCAATGTGACTTGGACAGGGAGAGTCAATAAACAGGATCAAAGTGACTTGGACAAGGAGAGTCAATAAACAGGACGGGGATAGACACTAACAGACGGAGGGAACAGAAGCTAAACCACGTCTGACTGTCATTCAGCGGGGGATCTACCCCCACAGCTTCACTGTCTGTTCCACTGGTAAGTTATGACGCTGTCTGCATCGGCACCCAAATGGCACCCTAGTCCCCATACAGTGCACTACTTTAGACCAGAGCCCTAAAATGAACTACGGGCCCCCCTACTGAACAGTACCCCTAATGAACAGCCCCCCTACTGAACAGCCCCCCTACTGAACAGCCCCCCTACCTAACAGCCCCCCTACTGAACAGCCCCCCTACTGAACAGCCCCCCTACTGAACAGCCCCCCTACTGAACAGCCCCCCTACCTAACAGCCCCCCTACTGAACATAGCCCGGGTCTCAGTGATAGACTCCATACTCCAACAGGATAGTGATAGATAGACTCCATACTCCGATGGGACAGACTGTTTGACATACAAACATGTCAGAGACAATCAGTCGCCACATCACAGACTCCTACTGCTCCTCCCATAATACCAAGCCTGGTTTTACTCATGCCTTACTATATACCACCATACACCACTTACCCCTATACACACCATATACCACCATACACCACTTACCCCTATACACCACTTACCCCTATACACACCATATTCCCCTATACACCACATACCCCCATACACCACTTACCCCTATACACACCATATACCCCTATACACCACATACCCCCATACACCACTTACCCCTATACACACCATATACCACCATACACCACTTACCCCTATACACACCATATTCCCCTATACACCACATACCCCCATACACCACTTACCCCTATACACACCATATACCCCTATACACCACTTACCCCTATACACCACTTACCCCTATACACCATATACCCCCATACACCACTTACCCCTATACACACCATATACCACCATACACCACTTACCCCTATACACACCATATTCCCCTATACACCACTTACCCCCATACACCACTTACCCCTATACACACCATATACCCCTATACACCACTTACCCCCATACACCACTTACCCCTATACACACCATATACCCCTATACACCACATACCCCCATACACCACTTACCCCTATACACACCATATACCACCATACACCACTTACCCCTATACACCATATACCCCTACACACCATATACCACCATACACCACATACCCCTATACACCATATACCCCTATACACCATATACCCCAATGGATCCCATACACCAACTACCCCCATACACCACTTACCCCTATACACACCATATACCACCATACACCACTTACCCCTATACACCACTTACCCCTATACACACCATATACCCCTATACACCACATACCCCCATACACCACTTACCCCTATACACACCATATACCCCTATACACCACTTACCCCTATACACCACATACCCCCATACACCACTTACCCCTATACACACCATATACCCCTACACACCATATACCACCATACACCACATACCCCTATACACCATATACCCCTATACACCATATACCCCAATGGATCCCATACACCAACTACCCCCATACACCACATACCCCAATACACATGCCACCATATACCCCATGTACCAAATACCCCCATACACCACATGCGAAAGTATTCACCCCCCCTTGGCATTTTTCCTATTTTGTTGCCTTACAACCTGGAATTAAATTTGATTATCATTTGATTTACCCAACATGCCTACCACTTTGAAGATGCAAAATATTTTTTATTGTGAAACAAACAAGAAATAAGACAAAAAAACTGAAAACTTGAGCGTGCATAACTATTCACCCCACCAAAGTCAATACTTTGTAGATCCACCTTTTGCAGCAATTACAGCAAGTCTCTTGGGGTATGTCTCTAAAGGCTTGGCACATCTAGCCACTGGGTTTTTGTCCCATTCATTAAGGCAAAACTGCTCCAGCTCCTTCAAGTTGGATGGGTTCCGCTGATGTACAGCAATCTTTAAGTCATACCACAGATTCTCAATTGGATTGAGGTCTGGCCTTTGACTAGGCCATTCCAAGACATTTAAATGATTCCCCTTAAACCACTCCAGTGTTGCTTTAGCAGTATGCTTAGGGTCATTGTCCTGCTGGAAGGTGAACCTCCGTCCCAGTCTCAAATCTCTGGAAGACTGAAACAGGATTCCCTCAACCACACTGTTTAGCTCCAGGCACCCTGTGGAGGCTAGGTGTCTAAGTCACTCCACCAGGTCAAGGGTCATCTAGTAACATCTCCTTCCTGTGAGGGTAAAGCCGTGTTGGGCCTCATAACCTGGCATATCTCTGTAATGTGGATAATGTGGTCTCAAGGTTCCAAGATAAAGGTTCCATAGAGCTCTCCCTGATGACACACTGGTTCCATAGAGCTCTCCCTGATGACACACTGGTTCCATAGAGCTCTCCCTGATGACACACTGGTTCCATAGAGCTCTCCCTGATGACACACTGGTTCCATAGAGCTCTCCCTGATGACACACTGGTTCCATAGAGCTCTCCCTGATGACACACGGGTTCCATAGAGCTCTCCCTGATGACACACTGGTTCCATAGAGCTCTCCCTGATGACACACAGGTTCCATAGAGCTCTCCCTGATGACACACTGGTTCCATAGAGCTCTCCCTGATGACACACTGATTCCATAGAGCTCTCCCTGATGACACACGGGTTCCATAGAGCTCTCCCTGATGACACACGGGTTCCATAGAGCTCTCCCTGATGACACACGGGTTCCATAGAGCTCTCCCTGATGACACACGGGTTCCATAGAGCTCTCCCTGATGACACACTGGTTCCATAGAGCTCTCCCTGATGACACACTGGTTCCATAGAGCTCTCCCTGATGACACACTGGTTCCATAGAGCTCTCCCTGATGACACACGGGTTCCATAGAGCTCTCCCTGATGACACACTGGTTCCATAGAGCTCTCCCTGATGACACACTGGTTCCATAGAGCTCTCCCTGATGACACACGGGTTCCATAGAGCTCTCCCTGATGACACACGGGTTCCATAGAGCTCTCCCTGATGACACACTGGTTCCATAGAGCTCTCCCTGATGACACACTGGTTCCATAGAGCTCTCCCTGATGACACACTGGTTCCATAGAGCTCTCCCTGATGACACACTGGTTCCATAGAGCTCTCCCTGATGACACACGGGTTCCATAGAGCTCTCCCTGATGACACACGGGTTCCATAGAGCTCTCCCTGATGACACACTGGTTCCATAGAGCTCTCCCTGATGACACACTGGTTCCATAGAGCTCTCCCTGATGACACACGGGTTCCATAGAGCTCTCCCTGATGACACACTGGTTCCATAGAGCTCTCCCTGATGACACACTGGTTCCATAGAGCTCTCCCTGATGACACACCGGTTCCATAGAGCTCTCCCTGATGACACACCGGTTCCATAGAGCTCTCCCTGATACAAAAGAGCAGATATCTTTCATGGGCAAAAGAGGAGTCAGGGTTTGGAGAGGTCTGTGGATGTTCCAAAGTCTCCAACGCTGTACACACACGCACACACACACACTCCAGTAAACACACACTCCAGTAAACACACACACTCCAGCACACATACATACACAGAAGAACAAGACCACACACACACAGACTCCTTGTACTTTTCCACTGGTAAGGGGAAAGGGCTGACTCACTTCCTCAGCCTCTCTGCCTAGGCCTAGCTAAACACCTCTCCATCTGTCTAACTGTTGTTAAAAACCCCTCCTCAACATCTCTAATCAAATCAATATGAATCACCCCTCCTCAACATCTTTAATCAAATCAACATTTAACACCCCTCCTCAACATCTCTAATAAAATCAAAATGAATCACCCCTCCTCAACATCTCTAATCAAATCAATATGAAACACCCCTCCTCAACATCTCTAATCAAATCAACATTGTATTTTCATCCTGTTCTCCAAGAAATCCTATAGCTAGCCCCTATATCAGGGGAATTCAATAGCCCCCTATACCAGGGGGATTCTATAGCCCCCTGTACCAGGGGGATTCTATAGCCCCCTGTACCAGGGGGATTCTATAGCCCCCTGTACCAGGGGGATTCTATAGCCCCCTATACCAGGGGGATTCTATACCTCCTGTACCAGGGGGATTCTATAGCCCCCTATACCAGGGGGATTCTATAGCCCCCTGTACCAGGGGGATTCTATAGCCCCCTATACCAGGGGGATTCTATAGCCCCTTATACCAGGGGGATTCTATAGCCCCCTATACCAGGGGGATTCTATAGCCCCCTATACCAGGGGGATTCTATAGCCCCCTGCACCAGGAGGATTCTATAGCCCCCTATACCAGGGGGATTCTATAGCCCCCTATACCAGGGGGATTCTATAGCCCCCTATACCAGGGGGATTCTATAGACCCCTGCACCAGGAGGATTCTATAGCCCCCTATACCAGGGGGATTCTATAGCCCCCTATACCAGGGGGATTTTATTTTGACCCAACAACTTTTTTTATTTTTTGTTGTTGGACATAAAATACTGTAAAAAGACTGGTAAATCAGCTCTAAGTGATTTTAATTTTGGACATATGTTCCAAAATATTATCACACGTAATAGAAATATACTGTATATGTGATTTCATACAAATGTAAGCAAGGTTTGAAGTGATTGTTTCAGTCATCTGTTTGGGCTTCTTGTGGTCAATTTGCAGCCTATAAATTATTTGTAATTATGTTCCGGCCCCCTAACCAACCACTCAAGAAAAAATTGGCCCGCAGCAGAGATCCATTTTAACAGTTGTATAGGACACATCACAGCAGAGATCCATTTTAACAGTTGCATAGGACACATCTCAGCAGAGGTCCATTTTAACAGTTGTCTAGGACACATCTCAGCAGAGATCCATTTTAACAGTTGTATAGGACACATCTCAGCAGAGACCCATTTTAACAGTTGTATAGGACACATCTCAGCAGAGGTCCATTTTAACAGTTGTCTATGACACATCTCAGCAGAACCTGCGGTATCTCTTCCTACATTAGAGTATGTCTGACGTCATGGTGCCCACAGGGGCACGCTACACACTACTAGATGAATACCATCCACGTTACATGGGCTAAATCAAACCAGACAATTATATATCTTCACTAGATAAGTAGAGCAAGAAAACATTTCAGGACAGGGTAGTGACTATTTGGGGACCCGGCAGTGACTATTTGGGAACAAAGTAGCAACTATTTGGGGACAAGGTAGTGACTATCCGGGGACAAAATAGTGACTATTTGGGGACCAGGCAGTAACTATTTGGGAACAAGACAGTGACTATTTGGGGACAAGGCAGCAACTATTTGGGGACAGGATAGTGACTATATGGGGACTGGATAGTAACTATTTGGGGACAGGAAAGTGACTATCTGGTGACAGGATAGTGACTATTTGGTGACAGGATAGTGACTATTTGGGGACAGGGTAGTGACTATTTGGGGACAGGATAGTGTCTATTTGGGGACAGAACTGTGACTATTTGGGAACAAGGCAGTGACTATTTGGGGACAGGGCAGTGACTATTTGGGGACAGGATAGTGACTATATGGGGACTGGATAGTAACTATTTGGGGACAGGAAAGTGACTATTTGGGGACAGGATAGTGAGTATTTGGGGACAGGATAGATAATATTTGGGGGCAGGGAAGCAACCATTTGCGGACCTGGCAGTGACTATTTGGGGACAGGATAGTGACTATTTGGGGACAGGAAAGTGATTATTTGGGGACCTGGCAGTGACTATTTGGGGACAGGATAGTGACTATATGGGGACTGGATAGTAACTATTTTTGGACAGGAAAGTGACTATTTGGGGACAGGATAGTGAGTATTTGGGGACAGGATAGATAATATTTGGGGGCAGGGAAGCGACTATTTGGGGACCTGGCAGTCACTATTTGGGGACAGGATAGTGACTATTTGGGGACAGGAAAGTGATTATTTAAGGACCCGGCAGTGACTATTTGGGGACAGGATAGTGATTATATGGGGACTGGATAGTAGCTATTCGGGGACAGGATAGTGACTATTTGGGGACAGGGCAGTGACCATTTGGGGACAAGATAGTGACTATTTGGGGATCCGGCAGCGACTATCTGGTAACATGAAAGTGACTATTTGGGGACAGGGTAGTGACTATTTGGGGACAGGATAGTGTCTATTTGGGGACAAAACAGTGACTATTTGGGAACAAGGCAATGACTATTTGGGGACAGGGCAGTGACTATTTGGGGACAGGATAGTGACTATATGTGGACTGGACAGTAACTATTTGGGGACAGGAAAGTGACTATTTGGGGACAGGATAGTGAGTATTTGGGGACAGGATAGATAATATTTGGGGGCAGGGAAGCGCCTATTTGGGGACCTGGCAGTAACTATTTGGGGACAGGATAGTGACTATTTGGGGATAGGAAAGTGATTATTTGGGGACCTGGCAGTGACTATTTGGGGACAGGATAGTGACTATATGGGGACTGGATAGTAACTATTTGGGGACAGGAAAGTGACTATTTGGGGACAGGATAGTGAGTATTTGGGGACAGGATAGATAATATTTGGGGGCAGGGAAGTGACTATTTGGGGACCTGGCAGTAACTATTTGGGGACAGGATAGTGACTATTTGTGGACAGGAAAGTGATTATTTAAGGACCAGGCAGTGACTATTTGGGGACAGGACAGCGACTATTTGGGCACTGGATAGTAACTATTCGGGGACAGGATAGTGACTATTTTGGGACCAGGCCGCGACTATTTGGGAACAGGATAACAACTATTTGGGGTCTATACGGTGACTATTTGACTATTTGGGGGCAGGGCAGTGACTATTTGGGGACAGGATAGTGAGTATTTGGGGACAGGATAGAGAATATTTGGGGGCAGGGTAGTGACTATTTGGGGACCCTGCAGTGACTATTTGGGGACACGAAAGTGACTATTTGAGGACCAACCAGTGACTATTTGGGGACAGGATAGTGACTTTTGGGGACAGGATAGTGACTATATGGGGACTGGATAGTAACTATTTGGGGACAGGAAAGTGACTATTTGGGGACAGGATAGTGAGTATTTGGGGACAGGATAGATAATATTTGGGGGCAGGGAAGTGACTATTTGGGGACCTGGCAGTAACTATTTGGGGACAGGATAGTGACTATTTGTGGACAGGAAAGTGATTATTTAAGGACCTGGCAGTGACTATTTGGGGACTGGATAGTAACTATTAGGGGACAGGATAGTGACTATTTTGGGACCTGGCCGTGACTATTTGGGAACAGGATAACAACTATTTGGGGTCTATACAGTGACTATTTGACTATTTGGGGGCAGGGCAGTGACTATTTGGGTACAGGATAGTGAGTATTTGGGGACAGGATAGAGAATATTTGGGGGCAGGGTAGTGACTATTTGGGGACCTTGCAGTGACTCTTTGGGGACACGAAAGTGACTATTCGGGGACCAACCAGTGACTATTTGGGGACAGGATAGTGACTTTTGGGGACAGGATAGTAACTACTTGGGGACAGGATAGTGACTATTTGGGGACAGGATAGTGACTATTTGGGGACAGGGCAGTGACTATTTGGGGACAGGATAGTGGGTATTTGGGGATAAAATATTGACCACAAGACTGAAAAGCAAGTTAAAATGCAAGAGAAGGCACAGGATGTTTAGTGGAAGTGTTTTAATTTAGATCTGGTCTCTTTGCCTCCTCTCCTACTGTTCTGAGATCAGACCTGCGGTGGAGGTCACATCAGACAGCTGCCACCACCGGACATATCCTCTCTTTCATCCTCCAAGCTGGTAAACCAGAGGTAACGACTGTAAACTGACCATAAACACATGATGGGCACCGCCCGCCCAGTGGTAGGCATGGCGCCCCGTCTCTGCCTCTCTCTCTCTCTCTGCCTCTCTCTCTCTCTCTGCCTCTCTCTCTCTCTCTCTCTCTCTCTCTCTCTGCCTCTCTCTCCATAAGCACCTTTGGGCCCCACATGTGCCCATAGCCAGCCACTCAGACCTCAGGCTTTAGGCCTCTGAGCTACCAGTCTGTCTTTCTGTTGTAAACACCCCAGAGGAGCCTGAGGATATTGTGTGGGCTGGACCAGAGTGTACCATATGCCACACTCAGCGTAATTACTATCTCTCTCTGACCACCCAGCACTTAGGGGGGGGCCACTTTGATTCACCAACCATGGGATAACAACCCTCTGCCTTGCCACACGGGCTTCACATCAGGTTCTCTCTCTCTTTCCAGGACACCCCTAACAATCTAACTGTACTGCTGGGTGTGTTAAATGCGCAGGGAGCTGCCCTTATTCACAAAGTGTCTCAGAGCAGAAGTGCTGCTCTAGGACCCGGGCCCCCCTGTATATATAGAAGGACCCGGCCCCCCTGTATATATAATCGTCTTTATTATGATATACAGGACCTAGGACCCCGGCCCCCCTGTATATATAGAAGGACCCGGCCCCCCTGTATATATAATCGGCTTTATTATGATATACAGGACCTAGGACCCCGGCCCCCCTGTATATATAGAAGGACCCGGGCCCCCCTGTATATATAGAAGGACCCGGCCCCCCTGTATATATAGAAGGACCCGGCCCCCCTGTATATATAGAAGGACCCGGCCCCCCTGTATATATAGAAGGACCCGGGCCCCCTGTATATATAGAAGGACCCGGGCCCCCCTGTATATATAGAAGGACCCGGCCCCCCTGTATATATAGAAGGACCCGGGCCCCTGTATATATAGAAGGACCCGGCCCCCCTGTATATATAGAAGGACCCGGGCCCCCTGTATATATAGAAGGACCCGGGCCCCCCTGTATATATAGAAGGACCCGGCCCCCCTGTATATATAGAAGGACCCCGGCCCCCCTGTATATATAGAAGGACCCGGCCCCCCTGTATATATAATCGGCTTTATTATGATATACAGGACCTAGGACCCCGGCCCCCCTGTATATATAGAAGGACCCGGGCCCCCCTGTATATATAGAAGGACCCGGCCCCCCTGTATATATAGAAGGACCCGGCCCCCCTGTATATATAGAAGGACCCGGCCCCCCTGTATATATAGAAGGACCCGGGCCCCCTGTATATATAGAAGGACCCGGGCCCCCCTGTATATATAGAAGGACCCGGCCCCCCTGTATATATAGAAAGACCCGGCCCCCTGTATATATAGAAGGACCCGGGCCCCCCTGTATATATAGAAGGACCCGGGCCCCCCTGTATATATAGAAGGACCCGGGCCCCTGTATATATAGAAGGACCCGGCCCCCCTGTATATATAGAAGGACCCGGCCCCCCTGTATATATAGAAGGACCCGGCCCCCCTGTATATATAATCGGCTTTATTATGATATACAGGACCTAGGACCCCGGCCCCCCTGTATATATAGAAGGACCCGGGCCCCCTGTATATATAATCGGCTTTATTATGATATACAGGACCTAGGACCCCGGCCCCCCTGTATATATAGAAGGACCCGGGCCCCCTGTATATATAATCGGCTTTATTATGATATACAGGACCTAGGACCCCGGCCCCCCTGTATATATAGAAGGACCCGGGCCCCTGTATATATAATCGGCTTTATTATGATATACAGGACCTAGGACCCCGGCCCCCCTGTATATATAGAAGGACCCGGGCCCCTGTATATATAGAAGGACCCGGGCCCCCTGTATATATAGAAGGACCCGGGCCCCCTGTATATATAGAAGGACCCGGGCCCCCCTGTATATATAGAAGGACCCGGGCCCCCTGTATATATAGAAGGACCCGGGCCCCCTGTATATATAATCGGCTTTATTATGATATACAGGACCTAGGACCCGGGCCCCCTGTATATATAGAAGGACCCGGCCCCCCTGTATATATAATCGGCTTTATTATGATATACAGGACCTAGGACCCCGGCCCCACTGTATATATAGAAGGACCCGGGCCCCCCTGTATATATAGAAGGACCCGGCCCCCCTGTATATATAGAAGGACCCGGCCCCCCTGTATATATAGAAGGACCCGGCCCCCCTGTATATATAGAAGGACCCGGGCCCCCTGTATATATAGAAGGACCCGGGCCCCCCTGTAAATATAGAAGGACCCGGCCCCCCTGTATATATAGAAGGACCCGGCCCCCTGTATATATAGAAGGACCCGGGCCCCCCTGTATATATAGAAGGACCCGGGCCCCCCTGTATATATAGAAGGACCCGGGCCCCTGTATATATAGAAGGACCCGGCCCCCCTGTATATATAGAAGGACCCGGCCCCCCTATATATATAGAAGGACCCGGCCCCCCTGTATATATAATCGGCTTTATTATGATATACAGGACCTAGGACCCCGGCCCCCCTGTATATATAGAAGGACCCGGGCCCCCTGTATATATAATCGGCTTTATTATGATATACAGGACCTAGGACCCCGGCCCCCCTGTATATATAGAAGGACCCGGGCCCCTGTATATATAATCGGCTTTATTATGATATACAGGACCTAGGACCCCGGCCCCCCTGTATATATAGAAGGACCCGGGCCCCTGTATATATAGAAGGACCCGGGCCCCCTGTATATATAGAAGGACCCGGGCCCCCCTGTATATATAGAAGGACCCGGGCCCCCCTGTATATATAGAAGGACCCGGGCCCCCCTGTATATATAGAAGGACCCCGGCCCCCCTGTATATATAGAAGGACCCGGGCCCCCCTGTATATATAGAAGGACCCGGGCCCCCCTGTATATATAGAAGGACCCCGGACCCCCTGTATATATAGAAGGACCCGGGGCCCCCCTGTATATATAGAAGGACCCCGGCCCCCTGTATATATAGAAGGACCCGGGCCCCCCTGTATATATAGAAGGACCCCGGCCCCCCTGTATATATAGAAGGACCCGGGCCCCCCTGTATATATAGAAGGACCCGGGCCCCCCTGTATATATAGAAGGACCCGGGCCCCCCTGTATATATAGAAGGACCCCGGCCCCCCTGTATATATAGAAGGACCCGGCCCCCCTGTATATATAGAAGGACCCGGCCCCCCTGTATATATAGAAGGACCCGGGCCCCCTGTATATATAGAAGGACCCGGGCCCCCCTGTAAATATAGAAGGACCCGGCCCCCCTGTATATATAGAAGGACCCGGCCCCCTGTATATATAGAAGGACCCGGGCCCCCCTGTATATATAGAAGGACCCGGGCCCCCCTGTATATATAGAAGGACCCGGGCCCCTGTATATATAGAAGGACCCGGGCCCCCTGTATATATAGAAGGACCCGGGCCCCCCTGTATATATAGAAGGACCCGGGCCCCCCTGTATATATAGAAGGACCCGGGCCCCCCTGTATATATAGAAGGACCCCGGCCCCCCTGTATATATAGAAGGACCCGGGCCCCCCTGTATATATAGAAGGACCCGGGCCCCCCTGTATATATAGAAGGACCCCGGCCCCCCTGTATATATAGAAGGACCCGGGCCCCCCTGTATATATAGAAGGACCCCGGCCCCCTGTATATATAGAAGGACCCGGGCCCCCCTGTATATATAGAAGGACCCCGGCCCCCCTGTATATATAGAAGGACCCGGGCCCCCCTGTATATATAGAAGGACCCGGCCCCCCTGTATATATAGAAGGACCCGGGCCCCCTGTATATATAGAAGGACCCGGGCCCCCTGTATATATAATCGGCTTTATTATGATATACAGGACCTAGGACCCCGGCCCCCCTGTATATATAGAAGGACCCGGGCCCCCCTGTATATATAGAAGGACCCGGGCCCCCCTGTATATATAGAAGGACCCGGCCCCCCTGTATATATAGAAGGACCCGGGCCCCCTGTATATATAGAAGGACCCGGACCCCCTGTATATATAGAAGGACCCGGGCCCCCCTGTATATATAGAAGGACCCGGCCCCCCTGTATATATAGAAGGACCCGGGCCCCCCTGTATATATAGAAGGACCCGGGCCCCCTGTATATATAGAAGGACCCGGGCCCCCCTGTATATATAGAAGGACCCGGTTCCCCTGTATATATAGAAGGACCCGGGCCCCCCTGTATATATAGAAGGACCCGGGCCCCCTGTATATATAGAAGGACCCGGCCCCCCTGTATATATAGAAGGACCCGGGCCCCCCTGTATATATAGAAGGACCCGGCCCCCCTGTATATATAGAAGGACCCGGCCCCCCTGTATATATAGAAGGACCCGGGCCCCCCTGTATATATAGAAGGACCCGGCCCCCCTGTATATATAGAAGGACCCGGCCCCCCTGTATATATAGAAGGACCCGGCCCCCCTGTATATATAGAAGGACCCGGCCCCCCTGTATATATAGAAGGACCCGGGCCCCCTGTATATATAGAAGGACCCGGCCCCCTGTATATATAGAAGGACCCGGCCCCCCTGTATATATAGAAGGACCCGGCCCCCCTGTATATATAGAAGGACCCGGGCCCCCTGTATATATAGAAGGACCCGGGCCACCTGTATATATAGAAGGACCCGGCCCCCCTGTATATATAGAAGGACCCGGCCCCCCTGTATATATAGAAGGACCCGGCCCCCCTGTATATATAGAAGGACCCGGGCCCCCTGTATATATAGAAGGACCCGGCCCCCTGTATATATAGAAGGACCCGGCCCCCCTGTATATATAGAAGGACCCGGCCCCCCTGTATATATAGAAGGACCCGGGCCCCCCTGTATATATAGAAGGACCCGGCCCCCCTGTATATATAGAAGGACCCGGGCCCCCCTGTATATATAGAAGGCTTTATTATGATATACAGTCAAAATGGAAACTGATCCTAGATCAGCACTCCCACTCTGATAAGTTTTGTGAATATGGGCCCTGGTAGCAGAGAGAATACAACACCATGTGGGCCCTGGTAGCAGAGAGAATACAACACCATGTGGGCCCTGGTAGCAGAGAGAATACAACACCATGTTGGCCCTGGTAGCAGAGAGAATACAACACCATGTGGGCCCTGGTAGCAGAGAGAATACAACACCATGTTGGCCCTGGTAGCAGAGAGAATACAACACCATGTTGGCCCTGGTAGCAGAGAGAATACAACACCATGTGGGCCCTGGTAGCAGAGAGAATACAACACCATGTTGGATGTTGCATGCTTGAATGGCTACAAAAGCTATTTTATTACATCAACTATTCTATTACATCAACTATTATATTAAGTCAACTATTATATTAAGTCAACTATTATATTAAGTCAACTATTCTATTACATCAACTATTATATTAAGTCAACTATTATATTAAGTCAACTATTATATTAAGTCAACTATTCTATTACATCAACTATTATATTAAGTCAACTATTCTATTACATCTCTATTCTCCATAGTGCGTGACAGAGCTGTTCAGTACATGTATTCACAAGTATCCAACATTCCATTAAGAAATCCCATCCAGATCCTTTGTACAACGCTTCAATGATTATAGGTTGAGCAGCAGATACTGTGTAAGAGATGATAAAATACTCATACTAACAACACTAACCGTACTATTTGTGACATAAATTTGAGTATATAGTATGCTTGTTGGTCATAGTATGGGTATAGTTAGTATGCCAAAAGTTCCCGGATGTCGTAAGCAGTGGACACTATTTCCGTGCTTTTAGGGCCCATAATGCAATTCTTCAGAAAATGGGGCGTGGCTCCTCAACATTTTCAGATTTGAAGGAAATGGCGGGAAAATGTGCAGCCGCAGTCCAATGAGAGCGGATACAAATTCACTGCTTTAACTAATTATGACAAATGTTAAGAAAATGTTGAGCAATGTAATAAAGTAATGACTTTTCAAATAAGTTACGCTACACGTTATGTTGGCTGACAATTTCTTAGCTACGCTATCCTTACAAACCGCATAGCATATCATTACAGCAGTAATACAGCATGTACCGATATGTTAGCTAGCTACTTAACGTTAGTTGGCTACTAATACATGGAATACAGTATGTACCGATATGTTAGCTAGCTACTTAACGTTAGTTGGCTACTAATACATGGAATACAGCATGTACCGATATGTTAGCTAGCTACTTAACGTTAGTTGGCTACTAATACATGGAACTTGCCAGTATATTAACTATATGCTATCTAACTAACTGCCCTACGTTTATTGACTTGATTATTCCCGTCATTCTTAGTTTAGCTAAGTTGTATAGCCGTTGTGCGTTCTCAATGGACATTCAGGTGCGTTCATAAATATCTATCTATCTACTCCGATTTCAGAGCACTCTCGTCTGAGTGTACCTGTGTCAGAGCGCAGAATAACTGATGAATTCCCGAACACTCAACACCAGTTGAATATGGCCGGTGTCAGTAAACGTCAGCAAAAAAAAACTGTTATTAAATTGTTGCCAGCAGCACCAATGCTCTGGATAACATGAAAACAGCCTAACCAGCTTTCCTAGGGCAAGGAAAATGGTCAGTGTGAGGTGTTCTCTCATTTGTGTCTGGAAGTAGGTAGCAAGTTAGCCAGTTAGCATGGGTGCTTGACTGCTGTTGCGAGGTCAGAACGCTCGGATCAACCCTACTCCTCGCCAGATCGTCCAGTGCCTGGCATTGTGCGCTCTGAACGCTCAGAGCGAAACGCTCTGAATTTACAAATGGACAATCTGACAACATTCTGAAATTACATAGGGTTTATCCGAGCATTCTGACCTCACAACAGCAGTCAAGCACCCAAGCTAACTGGCTAACTTGCTAGCACTCTGGCACTCCAGATTGAATTTAGTAACACACCTGAAGTCGTAAAATGTCTAGCTAGTAATTCGTTATGCTAACAAGCTAGCAAGAGGTTGCATAGCAACAGCACAACTTTCGGTCGACAGGCGAATCGCTAGTACGCTCAACTGAAAGGATACAGTTTGTTTTACAGTATACTAAAATGAACTAATAGTATATAGTTGCTACATAACTTGCTACATTTGCACACACTGTATATATATTTTCTGTTGTATTTTTTGACTTTATGTTTTGTTTACTCCATATGTAACTCTGTGTTGTTGTTTTTATCACACTGCTTTGCTTTATCTTGGCCAGGTCGCAGTTGTAAATGAGAACTTGTTCTCAACTGGCTTACCTGGTTAAATAAAGTATTTAGTATATACTCATTAAGTATGTAGTATACAGTGTGTTTGTATGTGTATTCAAACACAGTTATGATGTATTGTCATTTTGGGCTTAACTTCACATAGGGAAGGTCTAAGAGATGGAGAATGACGTGATGTAAATGTGTGATTTGGTCTGTTCTCACAGGGCTATGCAGTGATGAACTTTGTAGTGAAGTACACCCCTGGCAGACAGGCCTACCTGAGACCCCATCATGACTCCTCCACATTCACCATCAACGTTGCTCTCAACAGCAAAGGAACTGACTTCCAGGTAAGACATGGTACTGAACCTCAACACAGGAACTGACTTCCAGGTAAGACATTTTACTGTATCTCAACACAGGAACTGACTGCCAGGTAAGACATTTTACTGTATCTCAACACAAAAGTCCACTCATCTCATGTCACTGTATTTTAGCCCACAGTAGAGCACACAATGAAAATATACAGTTAGGCAGTTGCTCCGCTCCACCTTTTGATAAGTTGTTTCAGTAAGGAGCTGTGAGTTTATTAGGCATGCCTGTTTCCTGGGCTGGCCGGAGGAATCAATGACCCCTTCAGAGAGCCAGATCCTGGCCAGACCGAGGCAGAGCGGGGGGGAAGGCTGCTCCCTTCACTGCCCCACAAAGGATCAATGCTCCCCTTCAGAAGGCTGGACCCTGGCCAGACCGAGTTAGACCGCGGAGAAAGCTGCTCCCTTCACTGCCCCACAAAGGACTCTTTCACCAGGAGGCAAAGGACTCTTTCACCAGGAGGCAAAGGACTCTTTCACCAGGAGGCAAAGGACTCTTTCACCAGGAGGGAGCCCAGAGCCTAACACCTGACCTAAATCTCCCCCTCCTTCCCCCTTCTCCATCACCCTCTCTCCTTCTCCCTCACCCCTCTCTCCCCCTCCTTCCCCCTTCTCCCTCACCCCTCTCTCCCCCTCCTTCCCCCTTCTCCCTCACCCCTCTCTCCCCCTCCTTCCCCCTTCTCCCTCACCCCTCTCTCCTTCTCCCTCACCCCTCTCTGCCCCTCCTTCCCCCTTCTCCCTCACCCCTCTCTCCCCCTCCTTCCCCCTTCTCCCTCACCCCTCTCTCCCCCTCCTTCCCCCTTCTCCCTCACCCCTCTCTCCCCCTCCTTCCCCCTCCTTCCCCCTTCTCCCTCACCCCTCTCTCCCCCTTCCTTCCCCCTTCTCCCTCACCCCTCTCTCCCTCTCCCTCACCCCTCTCTCCCTCTCTCTCACCCCTTCTCTCCCCCTCCAGCTCCTCTGCCGCTTCACAGGGCCTTCTCAAACATCCAGGCTGGCCAGGAAGCATGCGGCAGGGAAAGCTACGTGCACCTAGACTCCTCTAGTTCTCCATTCATGGAAGTTGCTAACTAGTGCTAGTGCAATTGCTAACTAGCATTAGTTAGCGCAATGACTGGAAGTATATTGGTATCTAAATGACAAAAACAGTTGTCATTAAAAACATTGAATTACTTTACTGGTGCAATAACAAACATCAATGTTAAAGAAATAAGACACATTCAAATTTCTATAAACAGCTATGCTACATTGAGGAGGTTAGGGTAGGGGTGGGGTAAGGTGTGGATTGATGTGTCTCTGTTTGCACACTGCTCTGAGGTCAGTAAGAGGCCAGGCCAAATCATGACAAGGATAATCTTATCTGTAAGGTACTCAGGTGAGTTAAATAAACACACAGGCACCCAGCGTAGCGCCCCCCTATGGTGTGACGGTGTCTCTGCCTCTAACCCCTCGCTGCTTCCAGACCCACCAACACACCCTCTTCCATCAACTTACATTTTTGTCATTTAGCAGACGTTCTGATCCAGAGCAACTTACAGGAGCAATTAGGGTTAAGTGCCTTGCTCAAGGGCACATCGACAGATTTTTCACCTAGTCGGCTCGGGGATTAGAACCAGCGACCTTTCGGTTACTGGCACAACGCTCTTTACCACTAAGCCACCTGCCTGTACTCTTATCAACAATCTTCCTCTACTCCTCTGTGAACTCTGTAGCTTGCTTTCATGTGGTGAACATGCATGTGTGCTCACTAATACCCTGGGTAAACTGAACTACTGAACCTTCACTCTACACACTGTACTGAACATCAACACAGAGAGACAGTACACCTCTCAAATGAAGCATAGAACCGCTCCCTAGCCAAACTGGGGTCATGCATTCTTGACTGCGATTGATTCTGCGGTGGTGTGTGTGTGTGTGTGTGTGTGTGTGTGTGTGTGTGTGTGTGTGTGTGTGTGCGTTGGGGAGGGGTGATGAGAGGGTTAACTGTTCTTTAGACATGACACTTTTTAAACTCAGTAAGGGCTAATAGATCAGGTAGGTAGGTAGGTTATAGGCTCTTTGTGGCTGTGTCTATTTCTGTGTGTGATTATGTGTGTGATGATGTGTGTGATGATGTGTGTGATTGTGTGTGTGATAATGTGTGTAATGATGTGTGTGATTATGTGTGTATTTGTGATGAGGGAGTCTACATTCTTTCCAAAGATGGTTTTTATTGAAGCAATGCAGAGAAAAATGGAATTTAATGTTGTTGACGGATGGCTTCAAGATAATATAATCAGGCTGTTATAACTTCGGAGTCTTCACCGATCCTTCTCTACGGTTCACACGTGAGACACATGACAGAAGTACCAAACCGTTTTTCATATAGTACATTAGTTTCTGTATACCCTGCAACATTACCCCCCTCTAGGATCAATAAAGTAGTAATCTGTACAGGGCCGTGATTGAGTGGGAATACTCCCGGCAGGTCACATTCCCCACTGGAGACCAGGGTTGAATTCGCTTTCACTGTTCTCCCCACTGGAGACCAGGGTTGAATTCGCTTTCACTGTTCTCCCCACTGGAGACCAGGGTTGAATTCGCTTTCACTGTTCTCCCCACTGGAGACCAGGGTTGAATTCGCTTTCACTGTTCTCCCCACTGGAGACCATCCCCTTTCAATGATGATCATTTCTCAAAAGAAAATGTGATTTGAATGGAAGTTTTAAAAAAAAAATACGCTATTCATGTTTGTTTTTTAACAACTTTTATTACGGTTCCATCGATTTCACAATAAGTTAAGCACTTGAACTGGCTAAGGTTCAAAGTTCATTCAAAAACAACTTTCAGAGAAAGTAAACATCTCCTAAATGTTTTCAGTTCAGAAAATAAACGCCAGCAAAGGCATATTGTCCTGCGATGTAAAAAACATTTCAAGTAAAACAATTTGACAATATCCAACTTCTTTCAACCAGAGTTAAATTTCTTTATCTGGTGTGCAAAAATATATTTATTTCCTTGGGCATGTAGGTCGTATTAACATCAGGTAACAAACTGCAATCCAACGTTCTTAAAAGGGGTGAACAGAACATGGATGGACAATGGTTTTAAAACTACACTTTTTACTAAAGGTTAACCATACAAACAGGTAACCAAGCTAAAATGGCTAAAACGAGATACCTTTTGGCAGAATAATCCTTAACACACATTTCCTTTAGATTATGGGTGGGATTACTGACTAATTGATTAGGATTATTACACTTTGAGTGATTTGAAGAATGAAGGTTCCACTAAATTTGACCTGAAACGCTGATGGGGAATAACAGTCATCGTGTCCCTTAAGGCACCACACTCTGTTTGACAGAGAGTTTCAAATGAAGGGGATCGTCTGACTCTGGCACAACCTTACCCTTGTAAAAAATTAAAAAATAAAAAAAATTAAAAAAAGGCTTTATTTTGGGACAGTAAATTGCATCAGTAAAATGTCATGAGCACAACATCAGTAAGGCACTGCATCATATTCAGACCAAACAAAACGGATCAAATTAACAACAACGAAGACAAATAAAACCTGATAAAATCCTATGCTAGTGTAGAGGGTAAGGTTCAAGGGTCGATGAAGGAGACAGCGATGTACCGTGTTCCGTTGGTGGTGGGCAGGCCTTCATGGAGGTGCGTCAGACGTCCTGGGTGCATGAAGCTCCACCCCTTCCTGGGAGAATCTAGTGAGCAGTTATACCTGTGGAACCGACAGCCTCCACCCTGGGGAGAGAGAGAGAGAGAGAGAGAGAGAGAACCCAGCACCCAGTGAATATCTGTGCGTAACTGTATATTTTCATTGTGTGCTCTACTGTGGGCTAAAGTACAGTGACATGAGATGAGTGGATTTTTGTATTTGAGATACAGTAAAATGTCTTACCTGGAAGTCAGTTCCTTTGCTGTTGAGAGCAACGTTGATGGTGAATGTGGAGGAGTCATGATGGGGTCTCAGGTAGGCCTGTCTGCCAGGGGTGTACTTCACTACAAAGTTCATCACTGCATAGCCCTGTGAGAACAGACCAAATCACACATTTACATCACGTCATTCTCCATCTCTTAGACCTTCCCTATGTGAAGTTAAGCCCAAAATGACAATACATCATGTCTTTCACCATCACTTACACAGTATTTGCTGCTCAACCTATAATCATTGAAGCGTTGTAGGATCTGGATGGGATTTCTTAATGGAATGTTGGATACTTGTGAATACATGTACTGAACAGCTCTGTCACGCACTATGGAGAATAGAGATGTAATAGGATAGTTGATTTAATAGAATAGCTGATGTAACAGTAGTTGGATCATTGCATACCTTGGTGTAGTATCCGGAGAAGACTTTGAGAGTGACGGGGGATATGAACTCTCTGATGAAGTGTAGCCACTCCTTATCGTAACCGATCTGCTTCATGTGGATGTCATCAGTCGGCACGGTCTCATATCCGCCGGTGATCCGCTTGTCCTGATAGGAAGAGAGACCAGAAAACAAGAGAACAGTGATGGGACATATTAGCCCAGCACTTCCTCCTCCTCTGTTTCTGTGCTGTGTGACTGCTGTCTCCAGGGTGATGGTTAGGGATGATGAGGAATGAGTGGTGTGTGGGTTTAAACCAGTCTCTTTGAAAGATGAATGACTTGACTCAGCAGAGACCAACCTGATGACTCACAGGCTCAGAACCTAGCCACAAAGACCAACCGGATGACTCACAGGCTCAGAACCTAGCCACAAAGACCAACCGGATGACTCACAGGCTCAGAACCTAGCCACAAAGACCAACCGGATGACTCACAGGCTCAGAACCTAGCCACAAAGACCAACCGGATGACTCACAGGCTCAGAACCTAGCCACAAAGACCAACCGGATGACTCACAGGCTCAGAACCTAGCCACAAAGACCAACCGGATGACTCACAGGCTCAGAACCTAGCCACAAAGACCAACCGGATGACTCACAGGCTCAGAACCTAGCCACAAAGACCAACCGGATGACTCACAGGCTCAGAACCTAGCCACAAAGACCAACCGGATGACTCACAGGCTCAGAATGTACCAGGGATCTCAGAACCTAGCCACATACTGGTATTATGAACAACAGTTACTTACTAATCTAGCACTACACAAAACCACCCACAATAATGAATACAGGAATCCTTTCATTCTCAAGTGTTTTGAAGTCAAATACATTTAAACTCAGTTTTTCACAATTCCTGACATTTAATCCTAGTACAAATTCCCTGTTTTAGGTCAGTTAGGATCATCAATTTATTTTAAGAATGTGAAATGTCAGAATGATTTATTTAAGCTTTTATTTCTTTCATCACATTCCCAGTGGGTCAGAAGTTTACATACACTCAATTAGTATTTGGTAGCATTGCCTTTAAATCGTTTAACTTGTGTCAAACGTTTTGGGTAGCCTTCCATTTGCGACCAAGCTTTAACTTCCTGACTGATGTCTTTAGATGTTGCGTCAATATATTCACATAATTTTCCTTCCTCATGATGCCATCTATTTTGTGAAATGCACCAGTCCCTCCTGCAAAAAAGCACCCCCACAGCATGATGCTGCCACCCCCGTGCTTCACGGTTGGGATGGTGTTCTTCGGCTTGCAAGCGCCCCCCTTTTTCCTCCAAACATAACAATGGTCATTATAACCAAACAGTTCTATTTTTGTTTCATCAGACCAGAGGACATTTCCCACGGTCTAGTCTAGCTTTTGTTGTCAGCTAGTTTGCAGCATCTGCAGTAGGTGTTATCAAAGAGGATGTTGTTGCTAATTTGTTAGCTTCTCCCTTTTCAAGAATAACTTTCAACAAGAATTTAAGTTTAAAAAGATCATCATCTGGTGAGTGGAACTGTGTTTTCTATTGCAGCCCGCTTGCTGTTGTTAGCCATCTCTTTGAAAATAACTTACGCGTGTGAAACATTGTTGCATTTAAAGTGGAACTGACAGTATTTTAGCAACATGAAATCTTGCTAAAATCTTTTATCATACCCCCCCCCCCCAGGAAGAATATGACACTTTTTAAAACATTTTCTGACAAGAGACAACTTAGATATGGTCATTTTCACATTTTCATAAATTCATAGAATGTTTGGGAATGACGTATAGTAAGGCATTTGTGAAAATTCTATAGTATAGAGTGGGAAAGGGGCGGTGCGTTTGGACAAATAATAGACACTGCAGTAAATAAAACAGAATAAAAACATCTGTCTTGTCCAGGACCGGAATCTACACAGACTGGTGCACTATAGCCAATCAGAGCTACAGTAGGCCTTTATACAAACAAGCCATTTGCCACACGGGCCTGCAATCATTCACTTTGAACTGGACTGTGTGTTTACAGGCAGTAGCAACAGCACGACTTTAGATCATTTAGAACTCATTCGCCAAAAGCCACAAAATACACCTGAACGGATTTCTGCAAATATGTCAATACCACGGGAGTCCTCTTACATTTGGGAACTTTACAGTCCTATTGATCAAACAATCATGAAAAGGTAGACTCTCTCTCCCTCAGTTATGAACATCAACAACAACTAATGCTAGCAAGATGAGCTAAAATCAAACAAAGGAACATTAGATAAACCCTCTCAAACTCAGCTAGTCAAAATAGCCTCCTCCTCCTTCTGCGGCTTGGCTGCCACTGAACGCTGGTCCCAACCAAGCACCCAAGCTAACTGGCTAATATTGGCTAGCTTGCTAGCGACTTCCAGACACAAAGGAGAGAAACACTCTGACCATTTTACTCTCCCTAGCAGAGCCGGTTAGGCTGTTTATACATGTTATCTAGAGCGTTCTTGACTAACTATTACTTTTTTTTGCCGACGTTTACTGACACCTATAATATTCAGCGGGTGTTGTGCGTTTGTAAATTCATCAGTTGCTCTGCGCTCTGGCACATTCAGACGAGTGTGCTCTGAAATCGGAGTAGATAGCCAGAGTGAATTTACGAACACGAGAGATATGCTAACTGGATAACAGTCGTTCAAGTTCTTGCTAGCTAACCAAATGGCACCTGCATCTCTAGCTGTGTATAGCCACCGAAAAACGATATGAGGGGGAAAAGTAACTAACTCACCCAATCCTCCAATGGCATGACATGACATCCTCCTTGCGGCTAGCTAGCTATCTAGCTAAAGTTAGGATCCGTGTTTTTAGCTTGCTACATAAATAGATTAGCTAGCCTATTAGCTATGTTATGACTGACTTGTGATCATTGCCCTTGCTAGTTTGATTGAATTGACATTCCCAGCCTTAGTTACATTCGTCAGTTTTTGTCCAGAATATTGGGTCATTGAAACTGAAACAGTGCATCCCGAATGGAGGCAGCAAACATTGTACCAGGCCAGCTGTGATTTATAACCTGATAGCAATATTTTTTGTGTGTGAGAGAGCGAGAGAGAGAGAGAGAGAGAGAGAGAGAGAGAGAGAGAGAGAGAGAGAGAGAGAGAGAGAGAGAGAGAGAGAGAGAGAGAGAGAGAGAGAGAGAGAGAGAGAGAGACTGGGTTTATGTTATTAATAACGTTACAGTATGTACTATGTGCTATGTTTTGACCTCTGACCTCATGGTTGCCTCCTGACCATGACCCGTAGTTTTCCATCTCCTCCACCAGCTCATCACAGGCCCGCTCCGTGAAGACCGGGAACCAGAACACATCTGGACACGGCTAGAGGAGACCGACACAGACAGTTAGAACTGAAGAGTTTTAGAGAGATGAGACACCAGGAGACACATCACTCACGAACCTGAAGTCAAGAACTCTATCAGCACTGATATGATCGACGGCTAGAGACACGTACTGAGTCACTGAGGACCTCACACACTCATAACACTGGAATGAACTGGAGCATGACTTCATGTACGTTGATGTATAATACCTCTATCAGCATTGAGAAAAATCATATTTTGTTAAGCTTAAAGGAGGTCATGTATTGTAAGGGGGTATTTGGTATTTTAACTGTCTGTCCAGGAGCAGAACACGGACTCAGCTAGACAGACAGACGCCAGGAGAGAAGACATACTGAGTAACTGGGAGGGAATCACATGAAGTTCATCTTCACTATCATCAACTTGGACATGAAGTCATGCAATCAGGAGATGATATCTGTGTTAAGAGTATGATACTGTGTCAGCTATCAGCATTTAAACAAATGAAGCACTGTTAAACGACAATGCCATAGTGATGTATCTCTATGTAACCTATATACACACCTCTTCTAGGTAGTTCTCTGTGAAGATGCGTGTGTAGTTGGGGTGGATATACTTCTCCTTCCAGTCCTGGTAGGTTGGTAGGTAGGGGAGAGCGAGAGAGAGAGAGAGTGAGAGAGAGAGAGAGAGAGAGAGAGAGCGAGAGCGAGACAGAGACAGAGACAGAGACAGAGACAGAGACAGAGACAGAGACAGAGACAGAGACAGAGAGAGAGAGAGAGAGAGAGAGAGAGAGAGAGAGAGAGAGAGAGAGAGAGAGAGAGAGAGAGAGAGACAGAGAGAGAGAGAGAGAGAGAGAGAGAGAGAGAGAGAAATGGATTAGTGGTCGTTCGTCTGTTCACTGACCTGCATACCTCTCACACTCTGCTCTCTCCATACACTCTGCTCTCTCCATACACTCTGCTCTCACCATACACTCCCAGACACAACCCAGCACTCAGTCAGTAAATCACAGGTCATTATCAGCCAATCAGAGTTCACTACATATGCACATCATATTTTTCATTACTACAAATGATGCAGACAATCGGCTATCGTATCCATGGTTACTATAAAACATATCTAACAAACTAACACAGGTAGGGAGGGAGGATATGAGGACTTACCATCGGATTCTCAAATATTTGCCACAGATCACTGTTGTAATGTGATGTGTTAAAGTTAGCTGTGGAAATTAGCCTTCCAAACTCATGACGGTTTGTAATGTACATGAACATTCCCTGTAGTGGACAGAGAAAGTAACATTAGCCTTCCAAACTCATGATGGTTTGTAATGTACATGAACATTCCCTGTAGTGGACAGAGTTTCATAAATAGTTTACAGCTGTTTTCTAAGCATACACAAGAATAGAGATTATATTGTAAATAGTAAGAGATTGACATGTCTCACTAGAAAACTATCTGACATTTACATTTACGTCATTTAGCAGACTCTCTTATCCAGATGAAGTGTTTAGGAAACCAAACAATGACATCCACATGTCAATAAATAATACTGGATTATTTATGGAGAGGTTTGGAAGGGGAGGCCTGAGGAGGTACATGTTAGAGGGAGGGAGGACATTAGGGGTGAGGAGGGACATGGTAGGGGGAGGGAGGACATTAGGGGTGAGGAGGGACATGGTAGGGGGAGGGAGAGAGGACATGGAGGGGGGAGGGAGGGGGAGGGAGGGGAGGGTTCAGTAGGGACATGGTAGGGGGAGGGAGGGAGGGAGGAAGGGGGAGGGAGGGGAGGGTTCAGTAGGGACATGGTAGGGGGAGGGAGGCAGGTGGCTGGACTGGACTCTCTTTCAGACTAGGTTTTCTGTCTTTCCCCCTTGACAAATTACTGCAGAGCTGGGAGGTTTATGTTGTTTTGGATTTTAGACCATCTGTTTTCTGATTTATGCGAATTATGTCTCCAATTTATGAATGATGATTTTAATGATGTGGTTTTTGGAGGAAGTGTGTCCTGCTGGGAGTAAAAAGGTGTAGCGGAGGTCTGATCAGCTAGCCTAGTCTGAGATGGTCAGAGCGTTGGGGAGAGAAGCTGGTGACATAGTTGTGGGAGAGAGGGGGCTCAGGGTTTGGCTCTGGGCGGGATAAAGCATCATGGAACTTGCAGGTGGCCGTTACTATAGCTCCATTAACAAAGCTCTGTTACCATAGCTCCGTTACTATAGCTCCGTTACTATAGCTCCGTTACTATAGCTCCATTAACAAAGCTCCGTTACTATAGCTCCGTTACTATAGCTCCGTTACTATAGCTCCGTTACTATAGCTCCGTTACTATAGCTCCGTTACTATAGCTCCATTAACAAAGCTCCGTTACCATAGCTCCGTTACTATAGCTCCGTTACTATAGCTCCGTTACTATAGCTCCGTTACTATAGCTCCGTTACTATAGCTCCATTAACAAAGCTCCGTTACCATAGCTCCGTTACTATAGCTCCGTTACTATAGCTCCGTTACTATAGCTCCGTTACTATAGCTCCGTTACTATAGCTCCATTAACAAAGCTCTGTTACCATAGCTCCGTTACTATAGCTCCGTTACTATAGCTCCGTTACTATAGCTCCGTTACTATAGCTCCATTAACAAAGCTCTGTTACCATAGCTCCGTTACTATAGCTCCGTTACTATAGCTCCGTTATGATAGCTCCGTGACTGTAGCTCCGTTACTATAGCTCCGTTACTATAGCTCCGTTACTATAGCTCCGTGACTATAGCTCCGTTACTATAGCTCCGTTACTATAGCTCCGTTACTATAGCTCCGTTACTATAGCTCCGTTACCATAGCTCCGTTAATATAGCTCCGTTACTATAGCTCCGTTACTATAGCTCCGTTAATATAGCTCCGTTACTATAGCTCCGTTACTATATCTCCATTACTATAGCTCCGTTACTATAGCTCCGTGACTATAGCTCCGTTACTATAGCTCCGTGACTATAGCTCCGTTACTATAGCTCCGTTACTATAGCTCCGTTACTATAGCTCCGTGACTATAGCTCCGTTACTATAGCTCCGTTACTATAGCTCCGTTATTATAGCTCTGTTACTATAGCTCCGTTACTATAGCTCCGTTACTATAGCTCTGTTACTATAGCTCCGTTACTATAGCTCCGTTACTATAGCTCCATTACTATAACTCCGTTACTATAGCTCCATTACTATAGCTCCGTTACTATAGCTCTGTTACTCTAGCTCCGTTACTATAGCTTCGTGACTATAGCTCCGTTACTATAGCTCCATTACTATAGCTCCGTTACTATAGCTCCATTACTATAGCTCCGTTACCATAGCTCCGTTACTATAGCTCCATTACTATAGCTCCGTTACCATAGCTCCGTTACTATAGCTCCGTTACTATAGCTCCGTTACTATAGCTCCATTACTATAGCTCCGTTACTATAGCTCCGTTACTATAGCTCCGTTACTATAGCTCCATTACTATAGCTCCGTTACTATAGCTCCGTTACTATAGCTCCGTTACTATAGCTCCGTTACTATAGCTCCGTTATGATAGCTCCGTTACTATAGCTCTGTTACTATAGCTCCGTTTATAGCTCTGTTTATAGCTCCGTTAATATAGCTACGTTACTATAGCTACGTTACTATAGCTACGTACTATCGCGGACGGATCCGATCGTTATTCCTCCTTCCAAATACTCCTCGCGGCACTGAAGGGACCGCACTATAAGAGCTTTTTAATGGATTGACGATAAAATATATGATGAAAAACAGGTGCTTCCTGTGTATCTAACCTCAGTCATGACAGGTAGGTCAACATCACTTTCCAAAGGGTTAGGCCAGTGAGATAGACAGCTTAATCGCTATTGGTTTGGCAGAGCTCCTCTAAGAGGCCTCGGCAGACATCTCTAGAGATGATTCCATGCTTTTATGTTCATATAATCATTTATCACATAAACAGCTCTATAATGGGTGATCTTGTAATGCTCTGATGGGAAAACATGTTCATAAGAGTTCAGGGACTGATTCCTCAATTTCATAGGGTGGATGATATCATCTTTTAAAATACCAAATGGTTTCCTACCACTGTCGGACATGCTTATATTGGTTGAACAGAGCCTACATTGTAAACCCATTGGACATTGATATTGACACCAAGTAGAATAATGAAAGCAGTTAAAAACCTTTGGAACTCTGAGCATATGGAATGTTTCCGGGTTGGGGGAGTCTTTTTCTCTGTGATTGGTCTAAAACGAAGGAAAAGCACCATGTAAATGTTGTAACATTACTTTTGGCAGAGAGAGAGAGCTAGATTGATAGGTCGGGTAAGATGTAACATACAGGAGGATTAGGCAGGGTGGGAAGGAGAGGAGATGAGCCTGCTGCATTAAATTGAGGAAGACCGAGATTCCCTCTGAAGCTGATGTTTTGGTGGTTATTATCTTAGGAAGCATTGCATGCTGGGACAGAGGGAAGCGATGTAGAGATACATACGCTCAGAGCAGAGCTCCGTGGTAGTATGAGTTAGCATGGGGCGACACGTGATGGAATGCCATGAAGGACAGCTGGACAGACAGACTAGATAGACTAGTTCAAAGTCAACAAAAAAACACAAGGTTTGGAAGCAGGCCAGACATTCCCATTGGTTGGACATGGTCACATGACATAGAGGAGCAGAAGAGGAGAGGAGAGGTGTTAAATGATGGGACCAGTGAAGCCCTGAACGCACCAAAGACGCTGGAGATCATGCCTTAAGGACAGACAGACAGATAGACAGCACATGGAGACAGACTAGGTACATGATACCACAGCATATGGCGACACATAGAGATAACATAGCCTACCATAACCTAACATACACTAACATAGCCTAACATAACATAACATAACATAACATAACATAACATAACTTAATATAACCTAACATAACATAACATACACTAACATAGCCTAACATAACATAACCTAACATAACATAACCTAATTTAACCTAACATAACATAACATACACTAACATAACCTAACATAACATAACCTAACATAACATAACATAACATACACTAACATAGCCTAACATAACATAACCTAACATAACATAACCTAACATAACATAACCTAACATAACATAACAAAACCTAATATAACATAACCTAACATAACATAACATAACCTAATATAACCTAACATAACATACACTAACATAACATAACATAAGATAAAGTAACATAATATAACCTAACATCACCTAATATA
>NW_028165438.1:0-12500 GCF_964263955.1 Coregonus lavaretus | reverse complement strand
CAACCTAGTACACTAACTAGTAAACCATAAACCCTGGCCCTGCCAACCTATTACACTAACTAGTAAACCATAAACCCTGGCCCTGCCAACCTAGTACACTAACTAGTAACCCATAAACCCTGGCCCTGCCAACCTATTACACTAACTAGTAAACCATAAACCCCGGCCCTGCCAACCTATTACACTAACTAGTAAACCATAAACCCTGGCCCTGCCAACCTATTACACTAACTAGTAACCCATAAACCCTGGCCCTGCCAACCTATTACACTAACTAGTAAACCATAAACCCCGGCCCTGCCAACCTATTACACTAACTAGTAACCCATAAACCCTGGCCCTGCCAACCTATTACACTAACTAGTAAACCATAAACCCTGGCCCTGCCAACCTAGTACACTAACTAGTAACCCATAAACCCTGGCCCTGCCAACCTAGTACACTAACTAGTAAACCATAAACCCTGGCCCTGCCAACCTAGTACACTAACTAGTAACCCATAAACCCTGGCCCTGCCAACCTAGTACACTAACTAGTAACCCATAAACCCTGGCCCTGCCAACCTAGTACACTAACTAGTAACCCATAAACCCTGGCCCTGCCAACCTAGTACACTAACTAGTAACCAATAAAATGCAGCCCTGACAAACCTAGTACACTAACTAGTAACCCATAAACCCTGGCCCTGCCAACCTAGTACACTAACTAGTAACCCATAAACCCTGGCCCTGCCAACCTAGTACACTAACTAGTAACCCATAAACCCCGGCCCTGCCAACCTAGTACACTAACTAGTAACCCATAAACCCCGGCCCTGCCAACCTAGTACACTAACTAGTAACCCATAAACCCCGGCTCTGCCAACCTAGTACACTAACTAGCAGCTTTCATGGTTTAAAGGCATATTATTCTGGCACTGAAACAGATCAGTGAGAAACAGTAATACTCCAAAATATACAAATAAGCCATTGAACAGAATGTTTTACACATGAGATATACAGGAGTGATGGTTTATATGAAGTCCCAACCCCATTGGTTGAGGATAGGAGACTTACACACGCTTGCTCTGCACGATGTCGATGTAGTCTTCAGAACGGGCGTAGTAACCATCCAGACTCAACGCTCCCCAGAAGTTGGACCACAGCTTTCCATGACGAGTGACAAGGGGACCAATTATGTTCCTGCAGAGTAGAAACAGGGAAGAGACTCAGGGGGGTATGCTAATTTGGTATAGAGCAGACCTAATCCACTCTATTAAATTAGTCAAAACAGGAACATTTTAAATCTGGCTAGAAATTAATGAGGAAATTATCTCAACAGAGAAAAATGTCCTCATATGTGCTACCTACTCTACCGTTCAAAGGTTTGGGGTTACTTAGAGATTTCCTTGTTGTCGAAAGAAAATCATTTTTTTTGTCCATTAAAATAACATCAAATTTATCAGAAATACAGTGTAGGCATTGTTAATGTTGTAAATGGCTATTGTAGCTGGAAACTGATTATGTTTAATGGAATATCTACATAGGCGTACAGAGGCCCATTATCAGCAACCATCAGTCCTGTGTTCCAATGGCACGTTGTGTTTGCTAATCCAAGTTTATCATTTGAAAAGGCTAATTGATCATTAGAAAACCCTTTTGCAATTATGTTAGCACAGCTGAAAACGATTGTGCTGATTAAAGAAGCAATACAACTGGCCTTCTTGAGACTAGTTGAGTATCTGGAGCATCAGCAATTGTGGGTTTGATTACAGCATGTATGTATCAACAAATTGGCAAGAGCACTAGAACAGTCTGCAGCACCCGGCCTCACCCTACTAGAATCTGAAGTCAAATGTCTACTGTTTGTTGATGATCTGGTGTTTCTGTCACTAACCAAGGAGGGCCTACAGCAGCACCTAGATCTTCTGCACAGATTCTGTCAGACCTGGGCCCTGACAGTAAATCTCAGTAAGACAAAAATAATGGTGTTCCAAAAAAGGTCCAGTTGCCAGGACCACAAAATTAAATCTAGACACCGTTGCCCTAGAGCACACAAAAAACGATACATACCTCGGCCTAAACATCAGCGCCACAGGTAACTTCCACAAAGCTGTCAACGATCTGAGAGACAAGGCAAGAAGGGCCTTCTATGCCATCAAAAGGAACATAAAATTTGACAAACTGATTAGGATCTGACTAAAAATACTTGAATCAGTTATAGAACCCATTGCCCTTTATGGTTGTGAGGTCTGGGGTCTGCTCTCAACCAAGAATTCACAAAATGGGACAAACACCAAATTGAGACTCTGCATGCAGAATTCTGCTAATATATCCTCTGTGTATAGCGTAAAACACCAAATAATGTATGCAGAGCAGAATTAGGCCGATACCAGCTAATTATCAAAATCCAGAAAAGAGCTGTTAAATTCTACAACCACTTAAAAGGAAGCGATTCCCAGACCTTCCATAACAAAGCCATCACCTACAGAGAAATTAACCTTGAGAAGAGTCCCCTAAGTAAGCTGGTCCTGGGGCTCTGTTCACAAACACAAACAGACCCCACAGAGCCCCAGGACATCAACAACACAATTAGACCCAACCAAATCATGAGAAAACAAAAAGATAATTACTTGACACATTGGAAAGAATTAACAAAAAACTACAATGCTATTTGGCTCCTAACAGAGAGTACACAGTGGCAGAATACCTGACCACTGTGACTGACCCAAAATTAAGGAAAGCTTTGACTATGTACAGACTCAGTGAGCATAGCCTTGCTATTGAGAGAGGCCGCCGTAGGCAGACCTGGCTCTCAAGAGAAGACAGGCTATGTGCACACTGCCCACAAAATGAGGTGGAAACTGAGCTGCACTTCCTAACCTCCTGCCAAATGTATGACCATATTAGAGACACATATTTCCCTCAGATTACAGCGATCCACAAAGAATTTGAAAACAAACCCAATTTTGATAAACTCCCTTATCTACTGGGTGAAAAACCACAGTGTGCCATCACAGCAGCAAGATTTGTGACCTGTTGCCACAAGAAAAGGGCAACCAGTGAAGAACAAACACCATTGTAAATTCAACCCATATTTATGTTTATTTATTAACTTTATTTCATTTGCACATCGTTACAACACTGTATATAGACATAATTAGGGCTGTGGCGGTCACGAAATGTCAAGCGAATAACTGTTGGTCTAATGGTAATTGACCGTTAATTAACATAAACACATTTAGCGTCTCCTGGCTTCCACACATTGCCTACAAGCCACTGATGCAGACCTTTGGAAAATCTACATTTAAAAAAGTCTAATAAATCCATGTAATATAGCCTACACCATCACAATAAATCCATTATTTATTTTAGAAAGGTCTAAAGAAGCATGATATGAAGAAAATTGAACAGAATAGCATACTCTGAGTTGTCCTTATGTTAAGTCCTGATGTGGCTATGCCATATGGCTGTTGGCTACACTAGTTCATTTAGCAGACATTACGTGACATTATATTATATTATTTTATAGTATGAAGAATACAACTGAACAAAGCTGAATAAAATATAAATATTTTCTCCAAACGATTTGAGGGAGTGTGCACATTCTGTGTTGAGAAACGAAGAAATAGGTACTCCTACACTACCGATCAAAAGTTTTAGAACACCTATTCATTCAAGTTTTTTTTTTACTATTTTCTACATTGTAGAATAATAGTGAAGACATCAAAACTATGAAATAACACATATGGAATCATGTAGTAACCAAAAGAGCATGGAGGAGGTGGTGTTATGGTGTGGGGGTGCTTTGCTGGTGACACTGTCTGTGATTTATTTAGAATTCAAGGCATACTTAACCAGCATGGCTACCACAGTATTCTGCAGCGATACGCCATCCCATCTGGTTTGGGCTTAATGGGACTATCATTTGTTTTTCAACAGGACAATGACCCAACACACCTCCAGGCTGTGTAAGGGCTATTTTACCAAGAAGGAGAGTGATGGAGTGGTGCATCAGATGACCTGGCCTCCACAATCACCCGACCTCAACCCAATTGAGATGGTTTGGGATGAGTCGGACGGCAGAGTGAAGGAAAAGCAGCCAACAAGTGCTCAGCATATGTGGGAACTCCTTCAAGACTGTTGGAAAAACATTCCAGGTGAAGCTGCTTGAGAGAACGCCAAGAGCGTGCAAAGCTGTCATCAAGGCAAAGGGTGGCTATTTGAAGAATCTCAAATATAAAATATGTTTTGATTTGTTTAACACTCCTTTGGTTACTACATGATTCCATATGTGTTATTTAATAGTTTTGATGTATTCACTATTATTCTACAATGTAGAAAATAGTAACAAAAATAAAGAAAAACCCTTTAATGAGTAGGTGTTCTAAAACTTTTGACCGGTAGTGTATATGCTTAATTTAGAGTCATTAATGTAACTTTAGTTGTTCTACAAACGTTGGGCTATATGTTTAGATTTTAGATTTTTAACAGATTTTAACAGATTTTAAGGCTGCATGATTTGACTCTAATGATGATTTGAAAAAAGGTGTTTGAAAGGCATAAGCTCTGCTTTGTTTTTTTGAGCAGGCTGTACACACTTCATTAGTCTCTCATTCACAATTTTGACAAGCACTTGATAATGCCTCGAATTTCACAGCGGCATCCCCTTTGTGGCCGTAATGTACTGGTGATTTGCTATTTAATGTAAAAACTAGCCTTTGTTGTGCCCTTCTCTCTGAGTGCTGCTCGCTGCATCACGTGATCACAAGATCACATCGGGTCTTTCTCACAGGCTACAAGTGAAGACAGACACTTCTGGGACGCAACTGCGTGCATCCTTGTTGTGGGATGCAATAGATCCCAAGTTAATACAACCACTTTTATCAAAAATAAAATAAAACAAATACACAATGTGGCTGACACAACAGATCAGAACGTTTAGCTTAAAATGTTGATAAACTATCAGGCTATTTCTTCCCATTATAAGCGCAGCAATGCGCACATGGCAGTAGGCTATAAGCGCAAATGTTCCATTAGCGGGAAAACACCATTATCAAATGAGACCGCAAATGTGATTATGCATGTAATGCTTTTATTATAAAAGTGCATTTTTATGGTGGAAATTATCTTCCCCAATCTTGAAACTCACGCGCTGCTTATGTATGCCAGTTAGGCTCTAAAACCCTTGTAGACAAGATGAATGTGCTTAATTTTAAGAAGTTATTTGGCCACTTTAGTTGTGATACACCTGTCTCGAAACAGGGGCAGCGGTAAAAATACATGTCATCTGTGCACTTAAATAAGGAATGGAGGACGCTTTTCCCAAGGTTCATTTTCATGCCAGCCAGGTAGGCTATACTCCTGTTGTAAAGCGAAGCAATGTGTTTAATATTAGGAAAGTAGATAAATAAATATATTAGGCCTAGCCTATAGAAAGCTGATGGGATCCTCCTCTTTTTAATAGAGGCCATCACTCTGTTTTCTCTCGCAGTTGCATAGCCTATAGAAATGTTGACAACAACATGAGCTCATGGGCTCTCATGAAGTGTTTTGATTAGATTTTCGAATACATTTGCATTGATGTCAGAGTGATTAGAGGGACAATAGAGTGCTGAGTACCAGGCAGTTAGCAAGTTTGGTAGGCTGCTAATGACCAGCAGCAGCATCAGAGCTTGGAGAAGCCTAATTACCATGACTAAATGGTCACGTGGAATTTACATTTTAGTCATTTAGCAGACGCCCTTATCCAGAGCGACTTACAGGAGCAATTAGGGTTAAGTGCCTTGCTCAAGGGCACATCAGCAGATTTTTCACGTAGTCGGCTCAGGGATGAGAACCAGCAACCTTTCGGTTACTGGCACAACGCTCTTAACCACTATGCTACCTGCCTTCATGACTCGTGACCGCCGGTGTGGCGGTAATACGGTCACCGCAACAGACAGAACATAACATTTGAAATGTCTTTACTCTTTTGGAACTTGTGTGTGTAATAGTTACTGTTCACTTTTTAGTGTTGATTTCACTTTTCTTTATCCATTTCACTTGCTTTGGCAATGATTCCCATGCCTTGAATTGAATTGAGAGACAGAGAGAGCAAGGCAGAGAGAGACAGAGAGAGAGTAATTCTGTCAAACAGCATATAACTAGGTGTCATTTCCCAGAAAGTCAGCCACCAGATACACTGGGTGCCTTAGTGGTGTAACAAACATCCAAAACATCCTGCATCTCAGAACTCAACTCAACCCCCAAAGTGGACCAGCTAGACCAGAACCTCACTGGGCCATATTACAGTAAACCGGACATAATATAATGGTAGCCTATACTATACTGAATTCACACAGGCATTCTGCTGGTCAGCTACTAAATAATGGTAGCAGGCACAAGGCCTCCCAGTGTGAGTTTTGCGTTTAAATGTGCGTGAGACACAGACACACAACCCGCCATTGGAGCTCAAAACACTATATTTTCAAAGCCACGAATATCATAAAGAACGGAGCGATCGTGATTCCTGAGGAAAAACAACTTATGGAGGATACATTACCATAAATTACAGTGTTCATCTACAATATGGGAAATGGGATGGACAACAATGAAATTCTGAATGTCCAGAGTCGAAGACGGAGATGAGAGTTCCCATGGCCTCTTTAAATAACCCAGAGGGCTTTTCTCTTCGGACCTCCAGGGCTGAGTCTTAAACAGCACCCTATTCCCTAAGTCGTGCACTACTTTTGACCAGGGCCCATAGAGCTATAGGGAATAGGGTGCCATTTGGGACTCAGACCAGGGCTCCACTGTGTCACAGGTCTGCCACCACCACAAAGACATCTGGTTTAAAGAGACGACGCTTGAAAACTCAAGGGGACGGAAAAGAGAGAAAAAACTGTCATAGACTGTTAACATTAACACAATAAGAGTCCCTCTTCCTTATGGCCAGCAGCATTAACACAATAAGAGTCCCTGCTCCTTATACACCCCATAACATGCATGTTAGATCATTGGACTTCTGCCCATAAGACAATCCCCCTGAATAGAAACAGCCGCAACACTATAAAGACATCATACCTGTTCTGTTCAAATGGCCTGATCTAACCCTTAACCCTAACTTGAGACAGTCATACAATACCGTTTAGCTCAGTTGGTAGAGCATGGCGCTTGCAACGCCAAGGTTGTGGGTTTGATTCCCACGGGGGGGGGGCCAGTATGAGCGTCTGCTAAATGACTAAAATGTAAAGAATTGCAAGAAAATGAAATGAAAATGAACACCATACCTATTCTGCTCAATGAGGATTTTCAGGGTCTGTTTGTTGGTGAGCATCACGTCAGTATCCATACTGAGATAGAAGTCACAGCTCGGGTCCTTACGACACAGCCCCCTGGGTTATCGATATGGAGAAAACAAACATCTAATCAATCACTGATCAATTAAACTGACAACGTGATGATGGCCTGCTGAACTGCCAAGCATATACTTTGACATAAATCCTACTTTGCAAGTTACCAATTATTAGATCCTAAGTAAACATTACTCTCTGCTAATTCTCTACTACAGAGAGTTAGTTATCAATGGTGGGATAGGGGGATACAGAGATAACGGGATAGGGAGATATGGGATGGGGGGATAATGGGGATAGGGTGATGTGGGATACAGAGATAACGGGATAGGGAGATTGGGGATAGGGTGATGGGGGATACAGAGATAACGGGATAGGGAGATAGGGGATGGGGGGATAATGGGGATAGGGTGATGGGGGATACAGAGATAACGGGATAGGGAGATAGGGGATGGGGGGATAATGGGGATAGGGTGATGGGGGATACAGAGATAACGGGATAGGGAGATAGGGGATGGGGGGATAATGGGGATAGGGTGATGGGGGATACAGAGATAACAGGATAGGGTATAGGGGGATAGTGGATATGAGGGATAGGGGGATACAGAGATATGGTAATTAGGGGGATATGGGGGATGCAGGGATATGGTGATTAGGGGGATATGGGGGATACAGAGATATGGGGGATACAGATATATGGTGATTAGGGGGATATGGGGGATACAGAGATATGGGGGATACAGAGATATGGTGATTAGGGGGATATGGGGGATGCAGGGATATGGTGATTAGGGGGATATGGGGGATGCAGGGATATGGGGGATGCAGGGATATGGTGATTAGGGGGATATGGGATGCGGGGATAGAGGGATACAGATATAGAGGGATAGGGGGCCCTAGTCTCTCTGCAACGAGGTGAGGTGAGGGGGGAAGGTTTGACACTGGTCTCCGAAGCTCTGGTTTCAGATGAGACGAGCTGTAGATCTGTTTAGCATCAGAAATACTTTCTTCCCACTGGGCACAAACCGGTTGAATCAACTTTGTTTCAACGTAATTTGTCAACGTATTGTGATGTGGAATCTACATGGAAAATACAGAGGATTTGAAAAAAGTCATCAAAGTAAACTGTTGTTTTGAGGGTGAAATTTCAACCACATAATTATGTTATCATTGTAACCAATTTTCAACATAGACAAACCTTCTTTAAAATGTTGAATTTGTACCTTTGAAACAACGTTAGATCTTCAACGTTATACCCACTATCAGAAAAAAAACTAGCTGGCCAGCACGTCTAAAGCTACCTATCCAGGGTTTTAACAAAGCCCAGCCCTGCTTAGCTTTGATATTTATCACTGACTACTACCAATGTGCTATTGTGAGAATGATGGTTGAGAGATCTCTTAATAACTAAATAGATTCACTGTTGCTAGCGAAGTCATTCCAAAAGGTAGGTTTAATAGAGCAAATGAAATGTAACCATACTTTATAAGTCATATACAGTATCATCAATGGTACTATTTAGGCCTACATAGCATTTTGCAAAGCCATTAACAGCTATTGTTTCAATTCAAACCAGGGTTCAACTAAAAATAGACAATCCATATTGGCCTAAGGTTTCAAGCTTTGGTTAATTTCAAATTTGTCTACAAATTAGTAATTGATACGTTTTTTTTTTTAAACAACAGATTAATGTGTAATCACTGTGCTTCATCTAATATCTCAACCAAATGACCTGGATTTCAGTTGAGATTACTTTAAAAGTTAATTGTGCCAGTGGTTAATGCTGTTGGAGATTCTGCCAGATTATTATAGCAATTGTGAAGATCTCCACAGACCTGCGACCTTTGCATGCTATCTTGAACATGTACGCTTTCGATGATTACATACATTTTACAGTTACAGTAGGCTAACCTCAAAATGTGGTCATGGATGTGTTGCTCATCTTAAGGTTGAACATGTAAATCTAATCGAATTAAACTTTAAATGTGGCGCAGCGGTCAAAGGCACTGCATCTCAGTGCTTGAGGCGTCACTACAGACCCCCTGGTTCGATTCCAGGCTGTATCACAACCGGCCGTGATTGGGAGTCCCATAGGGCGGCGCACAATTGGCCCAGCGTCGTCCGGGTTTGGCCGGTGTAGGCCGTCATTGTAAATAAGAATTTGTTCTTAACTGACATGCCTAGTTAAATAAAGTATAAATAAACACAATATCTGACATTGTCTTCCCATTTGAACTTTGTTGTACTTTTAAATGGTTGACTGCGCAGTGAAAACAAATCCACAAACTTCATGGTTGTCTTTTTTTTAATAAAGGTTGAAATCTCATTGATCAACGTCTCAACCAAATATTATCAACATTTCCACATTGAAATGATGTGGTGTGTCCAGTGGGTTTAGTTCTGAATGATGTGGTGTGTCCAGTGGGTTTAGTTCTGAATGACGTGTTGTGTCCAGTGGGTTTAGTTCTGAATGATGTGGTGTGTCCAGTGGGTTTAGTTCTGAATGATGTGTTGTGTCCAGTGGGTTTAGTTCTGAATGACGTGTTGTGTCCAGTGGGTTTAGTTCTGAATGATGTGTTGTGTCCAGTGGGTTTAGTTCTGAATGACGTGTTGTGTCCAGTGGGTTTAGTTCTGAATGACGTGTTGTGTCCAGTGGGTTTAGTTCTGAATGACGTGTTGTGTCCAGTGGGTTTAGTTCTGAATGACGTGTTGTGTCCAGTGGGTTTAGTTCTGAATGACGTGTTCTGTCCAGTGGGTTTAGTTCTGAATGACGTGTTGTGTCCAGTGGGTTTAGTTCTGAATGACGTGTTGTGTCCAGTGGGTTTAGTTCTGAATGACGTGTTGTGTCCAGTGGGTTTAGTTCTGAATGACGTGTTGTGTCCAGTGGATTTAGTTCTGAATGACGTGTTGTGTCCAGTGGGTTTAGTTCTGAATGACGTGTTGTGTCCAGTGGGTTTAGTTCTGAATGACGTGTTGTGTCCAGTGGGTTTAGTTCTGAATGACGTGTTGTGTCCAGTGGGTTTAGTTCTGAATGACGTGTTGTGTCCAGTGGGTTTCCTGTCTACATTGTCTCCTTTAATGTAAAACAAGCTGCGGATCTGTTTCAGGCTAAACATCTGACAGATGTGTCTTTTTTTCTACCTTCATCTATTTGAAATCTTTTGACACCAATGGAAAAACCCGTGCTTGTCTTTAGACACTGAAGCGTTTCCAACTCAACATCAGAGTGACTGAGCTTCTTGATTTGCATATTTACTTTGACGATTACTTAAGGCTAATTTCTCTGTAGCCTTTCATGAACGTGGCAATGTAAGCTTGTTATTAATTCATTTTTTTTCTCATCAAATAACACGTCTGAGATGAAGAATGTCTCTGTGAAAGGAAGGAGGAATCATCACAGACACAGGGTAACATACGTACATGCCCATGTTTCTGGCCTGTCCTTGGCTCAAGTTCTCCTCTGGACCCACAACCTTGAAGCTGTTGAACACATCTTTACTCTCCTCCCAAAACCTCTGGATGTGTCTCTCATGGTAAACCTCCTGAAGAGGAGAGAGAGAGAGAGAGAGAGAGAGAGAGAGAGAGAGAGAGAGAGAGAGAGAGAGAGAGAGAGAGAGAGAGAGAGAGAGAGAGAGAGAGAGGGAGAGAGAGAGAGAGAGAGAGAGAGAGAGAGGGAGAGAGAGAGAGAGAGAGAGAGAAAACAGAGAGAGAGAGAGAGAGAGAAAGAGAGAGAGAGAGAGAGTAGAGAGAAACAGAGGAGAGAGAGAGAGAGAAACAGAGAGAGAGAGAGAGAGAGAGAGAGGTAAACATAGACACATAGTTATTACTAATATTATAGTTAAAGAGAGAGAGAGAACGGGAGATCACATAATTGATGGATTAGGAGCTGTGTCTTGGACCCCATCATTGAGCCAATCCAGCTGCAGTTACTCACGTTGTTATGACCAAAGACGTTGAGTTTATCTTTGGGGTAGTCGAGGGTCCACAAGTCTCTGGAAGAATTCGGAGAGGAAAGGAGTGGGCTGTTCGATGAACACTCCAACCATAACAGTGGGATACTCCTGTATAAACAACATTTTTTTTTTTAAACAACACTTAATGGCACGTTTCAGTTATGAAAGCTGTTTTAAATAACTCATCCCATTGGGGCCATACTTGAAAACATTAGTTTAAGTTCAAGCATTAATTCAAAACGTTGACGTAGTGTCACGTGATAGAATGCTATATTGTAGCTGGTCCCATCAGATAACATGGCACATGTTAGCCCTATGCTAACCTCACCAGGTGGCAGTGATTTATTTCCTGTAACAAATTCCTTATCAACCTATCAAAGATCTTAAACTTTTTCTGCACAAACCAATTTGCATTCCTTACAATAGGTCAACTCGGCCACCAGAGGGATACATGTAAACCTTGAATTTGGAGGTTGGACCTGTTTTAAGGAATGCCATTGGTTTGTGGAGAAAAAGTTTAAGATCTTTGATAGGTTGATGAGGAATGTGTTCCAGGAAATAATCACTGCCACCTGGTGAGGTTAGCATAGGGCTAACATGTGCCATGTTATCTGATGGGAGGTTAGCCCCCGGTGAGGTTAGCATAGGGCTAACATGTGCCATGTTATCTGATGGGAGGTTAGCCCCCGGTGAGGTTAGCATAGGGCTAACATGTGCCATGTTATCTGATGGGAGGTTAGCCCCCGGTGGAGGTTAGCATAGGGCGAACTGAAACTCTTGCTAATGTTGTCAAGTATGGCCTCATTACGTCTTATATTACCTAACATCCTGTCTCACTCTCACCAACATTTTACCTCATCACTCATAAACAGAAGACAAAATGCATGTAAAAGTCAACAACACCTGCCACATATACAATCAAACCATAAACAACACAACAACAACAACAACCACAACCACAACAACAACAACAACAACAACAACAACAACAACAACAACAACAACATAGAGTGCAGGTCCAAACAGCCAGTATGTCTGGACAAAATGGAGTCCATGTGAGACCGGTTCCCTCCCTGAAGAGGGAGTAGTCAGAGGAGAGAGTTCTTTCTCATGACTCTCTCTCTCGGAGCCTCCAGCCCACACAGCCCTACAGGGCTTCCCTCCTCTTCACCAGGCCTGGGCCAGCCGGCCTGGGATGAAAAAACAACCCGGTTCAAACCATCTCATTTGCAAAT
>NW_028165439.1:50000-56116 GCF_964263955.1 Coregonus lavaretus | reverse complement strand
TGCTGGTATTTTGGCCCATTCCTCCATGCAGATATCCTCATAGAGCAGTGATGTTTTGGGGCTGTCGCTGGGTCAACACGGACTTTCAACTCCCTCCAAAGATTTTCTATGGGGATTGAGATTCGTGTTCTGCCCGACCCTGGAATAGTGGTCAGTGCTGTGTGTGTGATGGGCCAGGTCCAGTAGAACTGTGTTGTGATGGGCCGGGTCTAGTGTAGAGCTGTGTTGTGATGGGGTCTAGTAGAGCTGTGTTGTGATGGCCGGGTCTAGCAGAGCTGTGTTGTGATGGGCCGGGTCTAGCAGAGCTGTGTTGTGATGGGGGTCTAGTAGAGCTGTGTTGTGATGGGCCTGTCTGTAGAGCTGTGTTGTGATGGCCGGTCTAGTAAGCTGAGTTTGTGATGGGCCTGGGTCTGGTAGAGCTGTGTTGTGATGGGCCTGGTCTGGTAGAGCTGTGTTGTGATGGGGTCTAGTAGAGCTGTGTTGTGATGGACGGGTCTAGTAGAGCTGTGTTGTGATGGGCCGGGTCTAGTAGAGCTTGTTGTGATGGGGTCTAGTAGAGCTGTGTTGTGATGGCCGGTCTAGTAGAGCTGTGTTGTGATGGGCCGGGTCTAGTAGAGCTGTGTTGTGATGGGGTCTAGTAGAGCTGTGTTGTGATGGGGTCTAGAAGAGCTGTGTTGTGATGGGGTCTAGTAGAGCTGTGTTTGTGATGGCCGGGTCTAGTAGAGCTGTGTTGTGATGGGGTCTAGTAGAGCTGTGTTGTGATGGGGTCTAGTAGAGATGTGTTGTGATGGCCGGGTCTAGTAGAGCTGTGTTTTGTGATGGGCCTGGTCCAGTAAGAGCTGTGTTGAGTGATGGGCCGGGTCTAGTGGTGTGCTGTTGTGATGGGGTCTAGTAGAGCTGTGTTGTGATGGGGTCTAGTAGAGCTGTGTTGTGATGGGCCGGGTTCTAGTAGAGCTGTGTTGTGATGGGCCGGGTCTAGTAGAGCTGTGTTGTGATGGGCCGGGTCTAGTAGAGCTGTGTTGTGATGGGACGGGTCTGGTCGTGCTGTCCTGAGGCGGGTCTGGTCTGGTAAATCTGTGCTGTGTTGGGCCTGGTCTAGTAGAGCTGTGCTGTGGTGGGGTCTAGTAGAGCTGTGTTGTGATGGGACGGGTCTGGTAGAGCTGTGTTGTGATGGGTCTGGTCGTGCTGTCCTGAGCGGGGTCTGGTCTGGTAAATCTGTGCTGTGTTGGGCCCGGTCTTGTAGAGCTGTGCTGTAATAAGCCGTGTCTGGCTCTTCTCTCCTGGGGATGGTGGGGGTACTGTTGTTTCAGAAGGTGGGGGCAGGAGGGGCTCTGCTGCTGAGGTGTGATGGGTGTGGGGGTCCCTGCCAAGTGTTGCATCCTTTAGGTCCAAAGGTTCTGATACTGTCCTGATCAAGATATACATTATCTTATAAATGTTCACATTGTCAGAATGGGGTGGTGAGCCGTTCTGACGTTGAGCAGTGAGGCACAGTTCACAGGGATCTGTTGATTTATTTTTTCGATCAACTGTCCTGGGAAGTATTTTCTTGGTAGGCTATATTGGTTGTTGGAACATAGCCTGTGCTCGTTCTGCCACTCTTCTAACTGATACATTTTCACCTTTGGCACGAAGGTCGTTTGTGCAGTAGTGGATGATGATGTTGACTCTCAGTTGTAGGACACCAGAATTTATACACCTGGTGTCTAGGGAATAATCTTTCCTGGACTAAGAACTTCCAATTTGAATCAATAAGGATTGCAGTTGTGGGTGACTGTCTGGCTGGAGCAGACTGGGAGGCTGGTTGGCTGACGCAGACTGACTCTCTCTCTCTCTCTCTCTCTCTCTCTCTCATCTCTCTCTCTCTCATCTCTCTCTCTCTCATCTCTTTCTCTCTCTCTCTCTCTCTCTCTCTCTCTCTCTCTCTCTCTCTTCTCTCTCTCTCTCTTCTCTCCTCTCTCTCTCTCTCTCTCTCTCTCTGCTCTCTCTCTATCTCTCTCTCTCTCTCTCTCATCTCTCTCTCTCTCTCTCTCTCTCTCTCTCTCTCTCTCTCTCTCTCATCTCTTCTCTCTCTCATCTCTCTTCCTCTCATCTCTCTCATCTCTCTCTCTCTCTCTCTCTCCTCTCTCTCTCTCTCTCTCTCTCTCTCTCTCATCTCCCTCTATCCTCTCTATCCTCTCTCTCTCTGTCTCTCTGTCTCTCTCTCTCTCTCTCTCTCCAGGTGTGTATTTTCTGATCATAGCAGGCAGTCTGGTGATGTTGGTGGGGTTCTTCGGCTGCTGTGGAGCCGTCAGGGAGTCCCAATGTCTGCTGGGGTCGGTGAGTGGACACAAACACATAAACAATTATTAAGTTGGCTAGCTAGATCATTTTTGTCAGATCTCGACTGAACTCCCAAGAACTCCCAAGAACTCAAGCTGAAGCCAGATCAGAAACCACGGAAAGGAATCCTCTGAGGGAGAGAGAGAAATGTACACAATAGTTACCCGGAGGAAAATGGGGGCGGTGTCACGCTTTTTCAATTTCAGGGGGAGGGTTTAGTATTTTCTTGTTTAGTCCAGGGGAGGGTCATGTAATTTGTAATCGATTAAATGTCATATTGCTCAGGGTTTGAGAATGAGTTGCTTATTATAGTATCTCATGTGTGGCTGATGCTGTCCCCTCATCCCTGATTCTCTGCTGCAATATCAAGTGGTCCTAGTGTGGTCTTAATAAAATGATCCATAGCATACTATAGGCTATATTCCCAGGCTATATGAAGAGCATGCTCCGAGAAATACAGATCTTTATTTTGGATCCCCATTACTTCCTGCCAAGCAGCAGCTACTCTTCCTGGGGTTTATTATGGATCCCCATTAGTTCCTGCCAAGGCAGCAGCTACTCTTCCTGGGGTTTATTATGGATCCCCATTAGTTCCTGTCAAGGCAGCAGCTACTCTTCCTGGGGTTTATTATGGATCCCCATTAGTTCCTGCCAAGCAGCAGCTACTCTTCCTGGGGTTTATTAATGGATCCCCATTAGTTCCTGCCAAGGCAGCAGCTACTCTTCCTGGGGTTTATTATGGATCCCCATTAGTTCCTGCCAAGGCAGCAGCTACTCTTCCTGGGGTTTATTATGGATCCCCATTTAGTTCCAGTCAAGGCAGCAGCTACTCTTCCTGGGGTCCAAAGCTTGATACTGCTATAATTGATTTTAATACAAATTAAATGGACCTGATTTATATAAAATGATCAATAACGACGCTTTATTTCCTCAGTGCTTTATGCTAGAAACATGCTGTAAAATGCCGGGGTAAGAAGTGATACCGATGCATATGGGATATCTTTGGTTTGTCTCTATAGGAGCAGTTGTGTAGTGCTATTATTTTCTCAAAGTTTGTACCACAGATTGAATATCATTATAGAATAAGTGCATAAAATGCATCCTCCAATTGCAACGTATGCCCACACATCTAGTCTCAAGAAAATGTTATAAATTTTTAAAACCAACAGGCCAATATTCTACATAGTTTAGCGCATAAAACGTGGTAATTAATTACAAAGACCATAATCCATTGGCATCTTCTAGTCCGATCGATGTTTATTTTACGCCTGCTACGGAAGAGGCAGAAGAATGCGGGATCGTGAGGGGATATAGAGAGCAGCTGTTGCTACGCGAGGTGTCTCTGTCTGAAATACATGATCTAAGTGATTGATAGTTGGTATTCAGCAGTCATAAAAGTATTCCTTATTTACTTTGAACTAATAAAAGTTGAACTAATAAAATAGTGATTTAGTCAGAAAGGCAGCACCTCTACAGAGAGGAGATGATGACTTGGAATGAAATAATAAAGTCATCAAATAAAACCAATGTAATAAACACAAACATAAATATTTTATTAAAGTAAATAAATGATGTTTAATAAGTGATGAGCAGTAATGGACAGCCACTACCATCAAGGGACTTTTATTAATTGTGTTAGTCTGTGTTACAGCTTTCAACCCAAATAATCGAAATCGAAAACCATGATTGTATTTGTATAATTTAACGGAAACTGAACCAACCTCAAAAAGCACTAATGCTCAGCACTAATAATTCTTCACGTTTTACCAGTGAACAGTTCAAACAGCAATGCCAATCATTTGATCTCAATCAGTTTACAATTACTGTTTTGCAAGCGAATTAAAGCAGATGGTGTTAACAAACTATTAGCATCTTGGAAGGAATATTTTTCAATCGACGCTGCGTGCGCTGTTGAGTTCTGGCCTCATGAGGAAAATATTCAGCTTCAAATAAGAAATGACTGCGGGGTTTTTGGTTTAACATATTATAGACCTACTATGCTACAGTATGCTATTATATTCCGATCTGTTATGTAAAATACTAATTAATCATTAAGTGATCTTGCGAGACATTGATTCAGCTTTGATCTAACTTTACTAAAGGAGCACCACGGTGAGAAGTGATCATCTTCAACTTGTAATATTAAGGGATGAGTATGTTAAATTGCTTCAATTCAAATCTGGTATTAGGAACAAAAGAGGTCAATACACGTCTTCTAAAATAGACTAGTATTTTAATTAATGCAAAACACTTCAATGGTAAATATGATGTTCGTATATACGGGTCCACTGAAATACCACGCAGGGCACTCAGAGAACTGATCCATTGTTACAGGCTCTTCTTTAAATACCCTGACAGTGATAGTTCCCGCTCCATGCTGGGCCTATCAGAGTAGAGACTGAGCGTGGTTTAGACTTACTCAGCCAATCGTTGGCGCACAGGCTGGTCCCAGTCCCTTGGCGCTTTACCGTTGCACACTGTTGCCAGGCATAAGTTGTTATCATCACAACCTGTAGAGTCAGCACCCATAGACACTGTTCCCCTGTACTCCTTGTACCTACGTCCTTGGACGGTTCACAGATCACAAAGAGGCAGTGTTCGTGTCTGTGAGAAATACAAGTCTTATCTCATCCTACCCCCTAACGTTCCTCACATGAATCACAACTTGTTATGTGAAACAATTTATATCAGTACAGTACAAACCCATTATGTTTAATCATTAATGCATTCCTTCTAAGCTAGGCATCACATCCAGTTACAAGAAAATAGATCCCCACAAGTAGAACTACTAGACAACATCTTCATGAGGGTTATTTTGAGTGATTTAAGCACCCTCCGAACCGTGGAGGTGAAAGGACAGCACCGGAACCAAGTGGTCACATCTCGTTCTGGGTTCCACTGTGCAAGGTGGTCCGTGGAGGTTTATAAACATCAAGGCAGACCACATCTCGTTCTGGGTTCCACTGTGCAAGGTGGTCCGTGGAGGTTTATAAACATCAAGGCAGACACACTGTGAATCTCGTTTTGTGATGATACGATTTCATGAGGTGGATCAGTTACGCTCAAAGTGGTCACGTCTCAGACCGACAGGCCTCTGAACACACGCCTAGACAGGGAAGAAACCACCATGTACCGACCTCTAGGCTGCTGTAGTCTACATATTTATTTAGTTTGTCATTCTATCGTTTTCATGTAATTTTAGAGGTAATAAGGCCAAAATATATGTATTTTGAATTTAACATAATTAATTTTTAAGAAATAATTTTACTATTCTCAATTTGAAAAAAGTGAAGGAGCGCTGCAACATACTAACTCTAAATCAGTCATGAGAAAGTCAGGTAGCCTAAGAAGGAACGAAAATGATTTATTTTGGCTAGATTATTATTATTTCAAGGCTATAGCCATTTCAGAACTGGCAGGGGCTCTCATAATGTCGACACGTCAACAACATCTAAACATTTAGCTTTTAGGCTGTATAAAATCAAATGTTTTTTATTTTAAAATCCAGTTCTTTGCCTGCCTGCTGATCATCTTTGGAGCGGAGGTGGCTGCTGGTGTGTTTGGCTTCCTCAATAAAGACAAGGTACCCATGATGCTCCACTCCACCACACACACGTTACCCATGATGCTCCACTCCACCACACACACGTTACCTACCACAACTGGTGACACCATTGTGGTTCCAAATGTCATTCATTGATTTGTTCGACATTGCAGGTGACAGTGCAGGCGACTGCTGACTGACTGATCTACAAATCACCTTGCATCATTTACAACTACTCATTATTATTATT
>NW_028165439.1:27500-45000 GCF_964263955.1 Coregonus lavaretus | reverse complement strand
CACCCCTCCCAGCCCTATTGACACCCCTCCCAGCCCTACTGACACCCCTCCCAGCCCTACTGACACCCCTCCCAGCCTCACCGACACCCCTCCCAGCCCTACTGACACCCCTCCCAGCCCTACTGACACCCCTCCCAGCCCTACTGACACCCCTCCCAGCCCTATTGACACCCCTCCCAGCCCTACTGACACCCCTCCCAGCCCTACTGACACCCCTCCCAGCCTCACCGACACCCCTCCCAGCCCTACTGACACCCCTCCCAGCCTCACCGACACCCCTCCCAGCCCTATTGACACTCCTCCCAGCCCACCGACACCCCTCCCAGCCCTATTGACACCCCTCCCAGCCCTATTGACACCCCTCCCAGCCCTACTGACACCCCTCCCAGCCCTACTGACACCCCTCCCAGCCCCACTGACACCCCTCCCAGCCCTACTGACACCCCTCCCAGCCCCACTGACACCCCTCCCAGCCCTACTGACACCCCTCCCAGCCCTACTGACACCCCTCCCAGCCTCACCGACACCCCTCCCAGCCCTACTCCCTCCCAGCCTCACCGACACCCCTCCCAGCCCTACTGACACCCCTCCCAGCCCTATTGACACCCCTCCCAGCCCCTTTGACACCCCTCCCAGCCCTACTGACACCCCTCCCAGCCCCACTGACACCCCTCCCAGCCCTACTGACACCCCTCCCAGCCCTATTGACACCCCTCCCAGCCCTACTGACACCCCTCCCAGCCTCACCGACACCCCTCCCAGCCCTATTGACACTCCTCCCAGCCCACCGACACCCCTCCCAGCCCTATTGACACCCCTCCCAGCCCTATTGACACCCCTCCCAGCCCTACTGACACCCCTCCCAGCCCTACTGACACCCCTCCCAGCCCCACTGACACCCCTCCCAGCCCTACTGACACCCCTCCCAGCCCCACTGACACCCCTCCCAGCCCTACTGACACCCCTCCCAGCCCTACTGACACCCCTCCCAGCCTCACCGACACCCCTCCCAGCCCTACTGACACCCCTCCCAGCCCTATTGACACCCCTCCCAGCCCCTTTGACACCCCTCCCAGCCCTACTGACACCCCTCCCAGCCCCACTGACACCCCTCCCAGCCCTACTGACACCCCTCCCAGCCCTATTGACACCCCTCCCAGCCCTACTGACACCCCTCCCAGCCCTATTGACACCCCTCCCAGCCCTACTGACACCCCTCCCAGCCCCACTGACACCCCTCCCAGCCCTACTGACACCCCTCCCAGCCCTGTTGACACCCCTCCCAGCCCTATTGACACCCCTGCCAGCCCACTGACACCCCTCCCAGCCCCACTGACACCCCTGCCAGCCCACTGACACCCCTCCCAGCCCCACTGACACCCCTCCCAGCCCCACTGACACCCCTCCCAGCCCTATTGACACCCCTCCCAGCCCTATTGACACCCCTCCCAGCCCCACTGACACCCCTCCCAGCCCTACTGACACCCCTCCCAGCCCTATTGACACCCCTCCCAGCCCACTGACACCCCTCCCAGCCCTATTGACACCCCTCCCAGCCTTATTGACACCCCTCCCAGCCCTATTGACACCCCTCCCAGCCCTACTGACACCCCTCCCAGCCCTATTGACACCCCTCCCAGCCCTATTGACACCCCTCCCAGCCCCACCGACACCCCTCCCAGCCCTATTGACACCCCTCCTAGCCCTATTGACACCCCTCCCAGCCCTATTGACACCCCTCCCAGCCCTACTGACACCCCTCCCAGCCCTAATGACACCCCTCCCAGCCCTATTGACACCCCTCCCAGCCCCACCGACACCCCTCCCAGCCCTATTGACACCCCTCCCAGCCCTACTGACACCCCTCCCAGCCCTATTGACACCCCTCCCAGCCCTACTGACACCCCTCCCAGCCCTACTGACACCCCTCCCAGCCCTACTGACACCCCTCCCAGCCCCACTGACACCCCTCCCAGCCCTACTGACACCCCTCCCAGCCCCACTGACACCCCTCCCAGCCCTATTGACACCCCTCCCAGCCCTACTGACACCCCTCCCAGCCCCACTGACACCCCTCCCAGCCCTATTGACACCCCTCCCAGCCCTATTGACACCCCTCCCAGCCCTACTGACACCCCTCCCAGCCCTATTGACACCCCTCCCAGCCCCACCGACACCCCTCCCAGCCCTATTGACACCCCTCCCAGCCCTACTGACACCCCTCCCAGCCCTATTGACACCCCTCCCAGCCCTACTGACACCCCTCCCAGCCCTATTGACACCCCTCCCAGCCCTATTGACACCCCTCCCAGCCCTACTGACACCCCTCCCAGCCCTATTGACACCCCTCCCAGCCCTACTGACACCCCTCCCAGCCCTATTGACACCCCTCCCAGCCCCACCGACACCCCTCCCAGCCCTATTGACACCCCTCCCAGCCCTATTGACACCCCTCCCAGCCCTATTGACACCCCTCCCAGCCCTACTGACACCCCTCCCAGCCCTACTGACACCCCTCCCAGCCCTATTGACACCCCTCCCAGCCCCACTGACACCCCTCCCAGCCCTACTGACACCCCTCCCAGCCCCACTGACACCCCTCCCAGCCCTATTGACACCCCTCCCAGCCCTACTGACACCCCTCCCAGCCCTACTGACACCCCTCCCAGCCCCACTGACACCCCTCCCAGCCCTATTGACACCCCTCCCAGCCCTATTGACACCCCTCCCAGCCCTACTGACACCCCTCCCAGCCATATTGACACCCCTCCCAGCCCCACCGACACCCCTCCCAGCCCTATTGACACCCCTCCCAGCCCTACTGACACCCCTCCCAGCCCTATTGACACCCCTCCCAGCCCTACTGACACCCCTCCCAGCCCTACTGACACCCCTCCCAGCCCTACTGACACCCCTCCCAGCCCCACTGACACCCCTCCCAGCCCTACTGACACCCCTCCCAGCCCCACTGACACCCCTCCCAGCCCTATTGACACCCTTCCCAGCCCTACTGACACCCCTCCCAGCCCTACTGACACCCCTCCCAGCCCCACTGACACCCCTCCCAGCCCTATTGACACCCCTCCCAGCCCTATTGACACCCCTCCCAGCCCTACTGACACCCCTCCCAGCCCTATTGACACCCCTCCCAGCCCTACTGACACCCCTCCCAGCCATACTGACACCCCCTGTGCCTTAAGGCTTAGACACACCAATAGTGGTTTCCGGGTTGAGAGTACTTGGCACCTCTGAACAGAGTGCCGGCCTTAACTTGCAAACCGATTTCACATGTAGAATCGTGTGACAATGTAGGCAGTCAAATGTCCACCAGCGGGTGGTCCCTAAAACACAAACGGTAGATCAACATGTTCCATTGGTTCTGGGTCCATTCCCCAAGTCAGATCCCCCACTGGGTCCATGTTGTAGATATTATGTGATATGATAGTTGGAGTCTAACTATAGATGCAGGCTAACTACAGATGCAGGCTAACTATAGATGCAGGCTAACTACAGATGCAGGGTAACTGCAGATGCAGGTTAACTGCAGATGCAGGCTAATCGCAGATGCAGGCTAACCGCAGATGCAGGCTAACCACAGATGCAGGCTAACTACAGATGCAGGCTAACCACAGATGCAGGCTAACTACAGATGCAGGCTAACTACAGATGCAGGCTAACTACAGATGCAGGCTAACTACAGATGCAGGCTAACCACAGATGCAGGCTAACTACAGATGCAGGCTAACTACAGATGCAGGCTAACTACAGATGCAGGCTAACTACAGATGCAGGCTAACTACAGATGCAGGCTAACTACAGATGTAGGCTAACTACAGATGCAGGCTAACTATAGATGCAGGCTAACTACAGATGCAGGCTAACTACAGATGCAGGCTAACTACAGATGCAGGCTAACTACAAATGCAGGCTAACTACAGATGCAGGCTAACTATAGATGCAGGCTAACTACAGATGCAGGCTAACTATAGATGCAGGCTAACTACAGATGCAGGCTAACTATAGATGTAGGCTAACTACAGATGCAGGCTAACTACAGATGCAGGTTTGCAGTAGGTGTACTGTAGTAGTAGTAGACACTGGCACGTCTCAAATCATACCCTATCCCCTACATTGTGCACTACTTTTGAACAGAGGGTAGTGCACAGGGAGTGAGCTGGTTTTGTAAGGAGTATGGTCGCATCCAAAATGGCACCCTATTCCCTATGAAGTGGCACCCTATTCCCTATAAAATGGCACCCTATTCCCTATGAAGTGGCACCCTATTCCCTATAAAATGGCACCCTATTCCCTATAAAATGGCACCCTATTCCCTATAAAATGGCACCCTATTCCCTATAAAATGGCACCCTATTCCCTATAAAATGGCACCCTATTCCCTATAAAATGGCACCCTATTCCCTATGAAGTGGCACCCTATTCCCTATAAAATGGCACCCTATTCCCTATAAAATGGCACCCTATTCCCTATGAAGTGGCACCCTATTCCCTATAAAATGGCACCCTATTCCCTATGAAGTGGCACCCTATTCCCTATAAAATGGCACCCTATTCCCTATAAAATGGCACCCTATTCCCTATAAAATGGCACCCTATTCCCTATGAAATGGCACCCTATTCCCTATAAAATGGCACCCTATTCCCTATAAAATGGCACCCTATTCCCTATAAAATGGCACCCTATTCCCTATAAAATGGCACCCTATTCCCTATAAAATGGCACCCTATTCCCTATAAAATGGCACCCTATTCCCTATAAAATGGCACCCTATTCCCTATGAAGTGGCACCCTATTCCCTATGAAGTGGCACCCTATTCCCTATAAAATGGCACCCTATTCCCTATGAAGTGCACTTGTTACACTAGCCGTAGAGCCCTGCTCAGAATCTGTAAGTGGCTCTGGATGAGAGCGTCCGCTAACAGACCCATAGTCGTCATGACAACGCTGTTCCAGAGCCAGCACACTCTCTTCAGGTGCCTTTCTTCTTTTCTACCGCAAAACAAACATATCAAACAACCAATCTGTGGCCAGAAGCAACGTTTTTTAACAATACCAAACCTGCCCATCAACTAGATTCCTGTACATAATACTGTAAGGATTTAGAAGACTTCTTTAGAGGTGGATGTGTTGTTCTACGGTCCTGCAAGGAGCACTAGTGATCTGGCTGTTGTCTGGCTGCCGCATTCCAGATGTTGCATTACATCAACCAATCGTTACCTGCTATGTCATAGACTGAGAAGTCGGGCATCAGATTGCTATATAACATGATGTGGTTTAGCTGATATGTTAAACACCTATCCAGGCGTTGTGAGATTTGGTCATGTGGTCAGTCTGAATGTCACCTTCGTTTAAAGACGGGTCGGACCAAGGCGCAGCGTGATATGCGTACATGTTTATTTACGATAAACACACGACAAAACAACAAAGGTAACGGAACGTGAAGTCCGAAAGGTACAACACAACAAACCTTACACGGAACGAGAACCCACAACTAGACAGTGCCAAAAGGCTGCCTAAGTATGATTCCCAATCAGAGACAACGAGCGACAGCTGCCTCTGATTGGGAACCACACCGGCCAACATAGAAATACAAATCTAGAATATTCACACCCTGACCAAACTAGCTAGAGTTCTGTAGGCCAGGGCGTGACACTGAAACATGGCCATTATGACCGCTAGCCCAAGCCAGGTCACTAAACTCCTCCCTGTGAAGGAGAACAAAGTATTTTTGTAATGTATCTTATTCCCTAAAGACCTGTTACAGTCCCGCTGTATGTGATTGTGTGTTAATGTATTTTATTTTATTTTAATGTCTGATGTAATTTGGGTTCTGATGGTTTTCCGAGCCGCTCAGAAAGATAGATGTTCTGTTCAACTAATAAACTTTTAAAAGTTTTACCCAGTTCTTCCTGTCTCGCTACTTCCTATGCGTTCCTTTCGAAACTGTTTTACCAGAATGCAACTCTACATCATCAGAAGTCAAACACAAACACACAGTCTTGTATAACTAACCTTGTGGGGGGACACAATTCAGTCCCATTCAAAATCCTATTTTCCCTAACCCTAAACCTTAACCTAACCTCAACCCGAAACCCTAGCTCCTAACCCTAAAACTAACCCTAGCTCCTAACCCTAAAACTAACCCTAGCTCCTAACCCTAAAACTAACCCTAGCTCCTAACCCTAAAACTAACCCTAGCTCCTAACCCTAAAACTAACCCTAGCTCCTAACCCTAAAACTAACCCTAACTCCTAACCCTAAAACTAACCCTAGCTCCTAACCCTAACACTAAATGTAACGTTGTCCTTAAACTGCCTAGAAATAGCATTTGACCTTGTGGGGACTAACAAAATGTCCCCAGTTGGTCAAATGTGTGTTTGTTTACTATTCTTGTGGGGACATCTGGTATATTTAAACACATCCACCATATCAATCAGTTCTCATGATAGTCAGGCATTACTATTAGTAATCTGGGTAGAAGAAGCCTTCTGTGATCGACCATACTGTAGAGAGACTACGGTTAGAGCAGCTGACGGTTAGAGCATTCAGTCAGCAGGGTTAGCGGGTTAGGAGGACCAGTCAGTCAGCAGGGTTAGCGGGTTAGGAGGACCAGTCAGTCAGCAGGGTTAGCGGGTTAGGAGGACCAGTCAGTCAGCAGGGTTAGCGGGTTAGGAGGACCAGTCAGTCAGCAGGGTTAGCGGGTTAGGAGGACCAGTCAGTCAGCAGGGTTAGCGGGTTAGGAGGACCAGTCAGTCAGCAGGGTTAGCGGGTTAGGAGGACCAGTCAGTCAGCAGGGTTAGCGGGTTAGGAGGACCAGTCAGTCAGCAGGGTTAGCGGGTTAGGAGGACCAGTCAGTCAGCAGGGTTAGCGGGTTAGGAGGACCAGTCAGTCAGCAGGGTTAGCGGGTTAGGAGGACCAGTCAGTAAGCAGGATTACTGTGTTACGACCAATCAGTCAGACGGTCAGTAGGGTTAGTGTTTTAGGACCAGTCAGTCAGTAGGGTTAGTGTGTTAGGACAAGTCAGTCAGCAGGGTTAGTGTGTTAGGAGGACCAGTCAGTCAGCAGGGTTAGTGTGTTAGGACCAGTCAGTCAGTAGGGTTAGTGTGTTAGGACCAGTCAGTCAGCAGGGTTAGTGTGTTAGGAGGACCAGTCAGTCAGTCAGCAGGGTTAGTGTGTTAGGACCAGTCAGTCAGCAGGGTTAGTGTGTTAGGACCAGTCAGTCAGCAGGGTTAGTGTGTTAGGAGGACCAGTCAGTCAGCAGGGTTAGTGTGTTAGGACCAGTCAGTCAGTAGGGTTAGTGTGTTAGGAGGACCAGTCAGTCAGTAGGGTTAGTGTGTTAGGAGGACCAGTCAGTCAGCAGGGTTAGTGTGTTAGGAGGACCAGTCAGTCAGCAGGGTTAGTGTGTTAGAACCAGTCAGTCAGCAGGGTTAGTGTGTTTGGACCAGTCAGTCAGCAGGGTTAGTGTGTTAGGAGGACCAGTCAGTCAGTAGGGTTAGTGTGTTAGGACCAGTCAGTCAGTAGGGTTAGTGTGTTAGGACCAGTCAGTCAGTAGGGTTAGTGTGTTAGGAGGACCAGTCAGTCAGCAGGGTTAGTGTATTAGGAGGACCAGTCAGTCAGTAGGGTTAGTGTTTTAGGACCAGTCAGTCAGTAGGGTTAGTGTGTTAGGAGGACCAGTCAGTCAGCAGGGTTAGTGTGTTAGGACCAGTCAGTCAGCAGGGTTAGTGTGTTAGGAGGACCAGTCAGTCAGCAGGGTTAGTGTGTTAGGAGGACCAGTCAGTCAGTAGGGTTAGTGTATTAGGAGGACCAGTCAGTCAGTAGGGTTAGTGTTTTAGGACCAGTCAGTCAGTAGGGTTAGTGTGTTAGGACCAGTCAGTCAGTAGGGTTAGTGTGTTAGGAGGACCAGTCAGTCAGTAGGGTTAGTGTGTTAGGACCAGTCAGTCAGCAGGGTTAGTGTGTTAGGAGGACCAGTCAGTCAGTAGGGTTAGTGTGTTAGGAGGACCAGTCAGTCAGTCAGTAGGGTTAGTGTGTTAGGAGGACCAGTCAGTCAGCAGGGTTAGTGTGTTAGGACCAGTCAGTCAGCAGGGTTAGTGTGTTAGGAGGACCAGTCAGTCAGCAGGGTTAGTGTGTTAGGAGGACCAGTCAGTCAGCAGGGTTAGTGTGTTAGGAGGACCAGTCAGTCAGCAGGGTTAGTGTGTTAGGAGGACCAGTCAGTCAGCAGGGTTAGTGTGTTAGGAGGACCAGTCAGTCAGTCAGTAGGGTTAGTGTGTTAGGACCAGTCAGTCAGCAGGGTTAGTGTGATAGGACCAGTCAGTCAGCAGGGTTAGTGTGTTAGGAGGACCAGTCAGTCAGCAGGGTTAGTGTGTTAGGAGGACCAGTCAGTCAGCAGGGTTAGTGTGTTAGGAGGACCAGTCAGTCAGTCAGTAGGGTTAGTGTGTTAGGACCAGTCAGTCAGCAGGGTTAGTGTGTTAGGAGGACCAGTCAGTCAGCAGGGTTAGTGTGTTAGGAGGACCAGTCAGTCAGCAGGGTTAGTGTGTTAGGACCAGTCAGTCAGCAGGGTTAGTGTGTTAGGAGGACCAGTCAGTCAGCAGGGTTAGTGTGTTAGGAGGACCAGTCAGTCAGCAGGGTTAGTGTGTTAGGAGGACCAGTCAGTCAGTCAGTAGGGTTAGTGTGTTAGGAGGACCAGTCAGTCAGCAGGGTTAGTGTGTTAGGAGGACCAGTCAGTCAGCAGGGTTACTGTATTAGGAGGACCAGTCAGTCAGCAGGGTTAGTGTGTTAGGAGGACCAGTCAGTCAGTAGGGTTAGTGTGTTAGGAGGACCAGTCAGTCAGCAGGGTTAGTGTGTTAGGAGGACCAGTCAGTCAGCAGGGTTAGTGTGTTAGGAGGACCAGTCAGTCAGCAGGGTTAGTGTGTTAGGAGGACCAGTCAGTCAGCAGGGTTAGTGTTTTAGGAGGACCAGTCAGTCAGCAGGGTTAGTGTGTTAGGAGGACCAGTCAGTCAGTAGGGTTAGTGTGTTAGGAGGACCAGTCAGTCAGCAGGGTTAGTGTGTTAGGAGGACCAGTCAGTCAGTAGGGTTAGTGTGTTAGGAGGACCAGTCAGTCAGCAGGGTTAGTGTATTAGGAGGACCAGTCAGTCAGCAGGATTAGTGTGTTTTAGGAGGACCAGTCAGTCAGCAGGGTTAGTGTGTTAGGACCAGTCAGTCAGCAGGGTTAGTGTGTTAGGACCAGTCAGTCAGCAGGGTTAGTGTGTTAGGAGGACCAGTCAGTCAGTAGGGTTAGTGTGTTAGGAGGACCAGTCAGTCAGTCAGTAGGGTTAGTGTGTTAGGAGGACCAGTCAGTCAGCAGGGTTAGTGTGTTAGGAGGACCAGTCAGTCAGCAGGGTTAGTGTGTTAGGAGGACCAGTCAGTCAGTAGGGTTAGTGTGTTAGGAGGACCAGTCAGTCAGTCAGTAGGGTTAATGTGTTAGGACCAGTCAGTCAGTAGGGTTAGTGTGTTAGGACCAGTCAGTCAGCAGGGTTAGTGTGTTAGGACCAGTCAGTCAGCAGGGTTAGTGTGTTAGGAGGACCAGTCAGTCAGCAGGGTTAGTGTGTTAGGAGGACCAGTCAGTCAGTAGGGTTAGTGTGTTAGGAGGACCAGTCAGTCAGCAGGGTTAGTGTGTTAGGAGGACCAGTCAGTCAGTAGGGTTAGTGTGTTAGGATCAGTCAGTCAGTAGGGTTAGTGTGTTAGGAGGACCAGTCAGTCAGCAGGGTTAGTGTGTTAGGAGGACCAGTCAGTCAGCAGGGTTAGTGTGTTAGGATCAGTCAGTCAGTTGGGTTAGTGTGTTAGGAGGACCAGTCAGTCAGTAGGGTTAGTGTGTTAGGAGGACCAGTCAGTCAGTAGGGTTAGTGTGTTAGGAGGACCAGTCAGTCAGCAGGGTTAGTGTGTTAGGATCAGTCAGTCAGTAGGGTTAGTGTGTTAGGAGGACCAGTCAGTCAGCAGGGTTAGTGTGTTAGGATCAGTCAGTCAGTAGGGTTAGTGTGTTAGGAGGACCAGTCAGTCAGTAGGGTTAGTGTGTTAGGACCAGTCAGTCAGTAGGGTTAGTGTGTTAGGACCAGTCAGTCAGCAGGGTTAGTGTGTTAGGAGGACCAGTCAGTCAGTAGGGTTAGTGTGTTAGGAGGACCAGTCAGTCAGCAGGGTTAGTGTGTTAGGAGGACCAGTCAGTCAGCAGGGTTAGTGTGTTAGGACCAGTCAGTCAGCAGGGTTAGTGTGTTAGGAGGACCAGTCAGTCAGCAGGGTTAGTGTGTTAGGATCAGTCAGTCAGTAGGGTTAGTGTGTTAGGAGGACCAGTCAGTCAGTAGGGTTAGTGTGTTAGGAGGACCAGTCAGTCAGTAGGGTTAGTGTGTTAGGAGGACCAGTCAGTCAGCAGGGTTAGTGTGTTAGGAGGACCAGTCAGTCAGCAGGGTTAGTGTGTTAGGAGGACCAGTCAGTCAGCAGGGTTAGTGTGTTAGGAGGACCAGTCAGTCAGCAGGGTTAGTGTGTTTGGACCAGTCAGTCAGTCAGCAGGGTTAGTGTGTTAGGACCAGTCATTCCACCCCGAAGAGCACGACCTAGACGCCGGTTTCCGCCTGACGTGCTTCTCAGATCTGAAGGGATGAGGGTGTAAGGTCCCGCAGGAGGCTCTGCTCAAACTCCTGGCGGGACTGGAGCCCCACCGGCCGGGGGAAGCTGGGGACCAAGGCTCTGTATTCGGACAACTCGCTCCCAACACCCCCGCAGGTTCCCGGCTAGGTAGGGTTATTTAACACCCCCACAGGTTCCCGGCTAGGTAGGGTTATTTAACACCCCCACAGGTTCCCGGCTAGGTAGGGTTATTTAACACCCCCACAGGTTCCCGGCTAGGTAGGGTTATTTAACACCCCCACAGGTTCCCGGCTAGGTAGGGTTATTTAACACCCCCACAGGTTCCCGGCTAGGTAGGGTTATTTAACACCCCCGCAGGTTCCCGGCTAGGTAGGGTTATTTAACACCCCCACAGGTTCCCGGCTAGGTAGGGTTATTTAACACCCCCACAGGTTCCCGGCTAGGTAGGGTTATTTAACACCCCCACAGGTTCCCGGCTAGGTAGGGTTATTTAACACCCCCACAGGTTCCCGGCAAGGTAGGGTTATTTAACACCCCCACAGGTTCCCGGCTAGGTAGGGTTATTTAACACCCCCACAGGTTCCCGGCTAGGTAGGGTTATTTAACACCCCCACAGGTTCCCGGCTAGGTAGGGTTATTTAACACCCCCGCAGGTTCCCGGCTAGGTAGGGTTATTTAACACCCCCGCAGGTTCCCGGCTAGGTAGGGTTATTTAACTCGGTACAGTAGCCAACTAGCTTTTTAACGTATATCATTTCGTTCTAGCTACGTTTGTACGTGTACTTGCTACATTGGCAAGCTAGCTAATGTAGCTAGATTTTTTATTAGCTAACTAACGTTCATTGGCTAAGATAGCCGTGCAGACATAATTTTAAAAAATTGTTGTTGACATTTTAGTCATTTAGCAGACACTCTTATCCAGAGCGACTTACAGTTCGTGAGTGCATACATTTTCATACTGCCCCCCTGTGGGAAACGACCCCACAACCCTGGCGTTGCAAGCGCCATGCTCTACCAACTGAGCTACAGGGGGGCCAATGGCTTGCTATGAGGATCACTATGGAAATACTTTTTTAAACGTGCTTGTGTCATACTCGATGATTTTAATGGCATGTATGCACGTGGTTGAATTGTGTTTAAAATGGCCAAATAAATCAAATATAAAAATGTCCCTTCTCTTGCTAGCCAGTCAGCTAACAGTACTGGATCTGCAATTAGCGTGTATGCTAGCTGAAGTTAGCTAGGCTTGTCAGCGCCTTCTATTTCAGCATCTCTGTTGCAGGGCTTGCCTGGAAACTCGACGTTGAATTGCTTGCATTCAATTCTATGTCGGGCAGAAATGAACGTTTGAGTCAGGAAAGTTTCCTCTCACGACCTCTACAAGCCAGAATGTTGAATAAAATGTTTGTTTTTTAACGTACCTTACCGGTTGTCCATGCAGTTGGGCCTTCTGTAATTATACACAGGGAAGTATAATGACTAATTACGTCAACTTTTCTAAGCGGCGGTAAAGTCAGTTCATTCAGCTTTCTATCGCCTGAAGTATGCGCAGAACCATGTGATAGAAATCTGAATGCACTACCAGCGCTTTGAAAAGTTTATGTATTTATGCTTTCCTGTGGATATATTGTCTCGTATTACTACAGACAACCGGTAAAGGAAGTTAAAATGTGGTTGTATTAAACATTCTGGCTTGTAGAGGTGGTGAGAGGAAACTTTCCTGATGCATATGCTCATTTCTGCACGATGTAGTATTCAATGCAATTCATCGACAGATTTCCAGGCAACTGCAAGGCCTTAAATAACCTTTCCAGTTGACTGTTTATCACTCAGTTGTAGTTACCCAATGCTAGCTGCTGTTAGTAAATTAATAACGTTAGTTAGGTCCACACGGTTATAAAGGTGCCCAGGAATGATGCTGAAAGCTCCTTACTGAGAGGGGGGGGGGGTGTTGTCTCATTCATCATTCAATGAATCATTGCATACCAGGGTAGCTTGAACATTGCTAAACTCTGTGGGTGCTGTGCAGGTATGGGCATGGACTCCTGTGTGATTCCTCTGAGACACGGAGGCCTCTCATTGGTCCAAACTACAGACTTCTTCTACCCTCTGGTGGAGGACCCCTACATGATGGTGAGTTCTAACCCCTGACCTTTAACCCCTCAACTTCAACCTCTAGTAGAGGACCCCTATACAATGGGGGAGTTCTATTCTGACCCTAAACACCTCACCTTTCTCAGGGCAAGATGTATGCTTTTTGCTCTGTTACATCTCAATCCTCTCTCTCTCTCTCTTCCCCCGTCTCTCTCTCCAGGGAAGGATAGCGTGCGCTAATGTCCTCAGTGATCTCTATGCTATGGGCATCACAGAGTGTGACAACATGCTGATGCTACTCAGTGTCAGCCAGAAGATATCTGAGAAGGTAGGTAACCTCATGCTCTCTGTGTGTGTAGTTGAAGTAGCTAGCAGGGTGACTGGTGGGGCTTCAGAACAAAAAACAAAAATTCATGAACCCACTCATCTCCAATTTGTCAGACTTGGACTGTTCCATGTGAAGCAACCTGTCTGTAGCACGTGTGTGTTTTTGTGTGCGTCAGACGTGCATGTGTTCCTGGAGTTATGCCCAGTCAGTCTAACCTGCAGAACAGGAAGCTAGTTGGCCGTGATGAAATGATAACCGTGTGTGTGAGCTAGTTGGCCGTGATGAAATGATAACCGTGTGTGTGAGCTAGTTGGCCGTGATGAAATGATAACCGTGTGTGTGAGCTAGTTGGCCGTGATGAAATGATAACCGTGTGTGTGTGCTAGTTGGCCGTGATGAAATGATAACCGTGTGTGTGAGCTAGTTGGCCGTGATGAAATGATAACCGTGTGTGTGTGCTAGTTGGCCGTGATGAAATGATAACCGTGTGTGTGTGCAGGAGCGTGAGCGTGTGATGAAATGATAACCGTGTGTGTGTGCAGGAGCGTGAGCGTGTGATGAAATGATAACCGTGTGTGTGTGCTAGTTGGCCGTGATGAAATGATAACCGTGTGTGTGAGCTAGTTGGCCGTGATGAAATGATAACCGTGTGTGTGAGCTAGTTGGCCGTGATGAAATGATAACCGTGTGTGTGTGTGCTAGTTGGCCGTGATGAAATGATTACCGTGTGTGTGTGCTAGTTGGCCGTGATGAAATGATAACCGTGTGTGTGAGCTAGTTGGCCGTGATGAAATGATAACCGTGTGTGTGAGCTAGTTGGCCGTGATGAAATGATAACCGTGTGTGTGTGTGCTAGTTGGCCGTGATGAAATGATAACCGTGTGTGTGTGAGCTAGTTGGCCGTGATGAAATGATAACCGTGTGTGTGAGCTAGTTGGCCGTGATGAAATGATAACCGTGTGTGTGAGCTAGTTGGCCGTGATGAAATGATAACCGTGTGTGTGAGCTAGTTGGCCGTGATGAAATGATAACCGTGTGTGTGTGCTAGTTGGCCGTGATGAAATGATAACCGTGTGTGTGCTAGTTGGCCGTGATGAAATGATAACTGTGTGTGAGCTAGTTGGCCGTGATGAAATGATAACCGTGTGTGTGAGCTAGTTGGCCGTGATGAAATGATAACCGTGTGTGTGTGTGCTAGTTGGCCGTGATGAAATGATAACCGTGTGTGTGTGCTAGTTGGCCGTGATTAAATGATAACCGTGTGTGTGAGCTAGTTGGCCGTGATGAAATGATAACCGTGTGTGTGAGCTAGTTGGCCGTGATGAAATGATAACCGTGTGTGTGAGCTAGTTGGCCGTGATGAAATGATAACCGTGTGTGTGTGTGCTAGTTGGCCGTGATGAAATGATAACCGTGTGTGTGTGCTAGTTGGCCGTGATGAAATGATAACCGTGTGTGTGAGCTAGTTGGCCGTGATGAAATGATAACCGTGTGTGTGAGCTAGTTGGCCGTGATGAAATGATAACCGTGTGTGTGAGCTAGTTGGCCGTGATGAAATGATAACCGTGTGTGTGTGCTAGTTGGCCGTGATGAAATGATAACCGTGTGTGTGTGCTAGTTGGCCGTGATGAAATGATAACCGTGTGTGTGAGCTAGTTGGCCGTGATGAAATGATAACCGTGTGTGTGTGCTAGTTGGCCGTGATGAAATGATAACCGTGTGTGTGAGCTAGTTGGCCGTGATGAAATGATAACCGTGTGTGTGAGCGTGAGCGTGTGATGCCTCTGATGATCCGTCGTTTCCGTGATGCGGCGGAGGAGGGGCGGGACTTCTGTGACTGGCGGCCAGACGGTGGTCAACCCCTGGATCATCGTAGGGGGCGTGGCCTCGGTTGCTGTGTTGTGATGGGGTCTAGTAGAGCTGTGTTGTGATGGGCCTGGTCTGGTAGAGCTGTGTTGTGATGGGCCTGGTCTGGTAGAGCTGTGTTGTGATGGGACGGGTCTGGTCGTGCTGTCCTGAGGCGGCCCCGTCTGGTCGTGCTGTCCTGAGGCGGGTCTGGTCTGGTAAATCTGTGCTGTGGTGGGCCTGGTCTTGTAGAGCTGTGCTGTAATAAGCCGTGTCTGGCTCTTCTCTCCTGGGGATGGTGGGGGTACTGTTGTTTCAGAAGGTGGGGCAGGGGGGCTCTGCTGCTGGGGTGATGGGTGTGTGGGTCCCTGCCAAGTGTTGCATCCTTTAGGTCCTTAGCAAAGGTTCTGATACTGTCCTGATCAAGGTGTACATTATCGTATAAGTGTTCACATGTCAGAGTGGGGTGGTGAGCCATTCTAACGTTGAGTAGTGAGGCACAGTCCACAGGGATCTGTTGATTTATTTTTTCGATCAACTGTCCTGGGAAGTCTTCTTGGTAGGTGGACACAACTATATTGGTTGTTGGGAACATAGCCTGTGCTCGTTCTGCCACTCTTCTCACTGATACATTTTCACCTTTGGCATGAAGGTCGTTTGTGCCAGTGTGGATGATGATGTTGTCAGGGGGGTCAATCCTGGTCTGACTGAGGAGCTGCATTGCACTGTCAGTTGTAGGACACCAGAACTTATACACCTGGTGTCTAGGGAATAATCTTTCCTGGACTAAGAACTTCCCATTTGAATCAATAAGGATTGCAGTTGTGGGTGACTGTCTGGCTGGAGCAGACTGGGTGGCTGGTTGGTTCTAGTTATCTCTATCTATCTATCTATCTATCTATCTATCTATCTATCTATCTATCTATCTATCTATCTATCTATCTATCTATCTATCTATCTCTCTCTCTCTCTCTCTCTCTCTCTCTCTCTCTCTCTCTCTCTCTCTCTCTGTGTGTATTTTCTGGTGATGTTGGTGGGGTTCTTCGGCTGCTGTGGAGCCGTCAGGGAGTCCCAATGTCTGCTGGGGTCGGTGAGTGGACACAAACACATAAACAATTATTAATTTGGCCAAGCTGAAGCCAGATCAGAAACCACGGAAAGGAATCCTCTAAGGGAGAGAGAGAAATGTACACGATAGTTACCCGGAGGAAAATGATCCATAAAACTTGGTAATTAATTACAAAGACCATAATCCATTGGGCATCTACTAGTCCGATCGATGTTTATTTTACGCCTGCTACGGAAGAGGCAGAAGAATGCGCGATCGTGAGGGGATATAGAGAGCAGCTGTTGCTTCGCGAGGTATCTCTGTCTGAAAATACATGATCTAAGTGATTGATAGTTGGTATTCAGCAGTCATAAAAGTATTCCTTATTTACTTTGAACTAATAAAAGTTGAACTAATAGTGATTTAGTCAGAAAGGCAGCACCTCTACAGAGAGGAGATGATGACTTGGAATGAAATAATAAAGTCATCAAATAAAACCAACGTAATAAACACAACATAAATATTTTATTAAAGTAAATAAATGATGTTTAATAAGTGATGAGCAGTAATGGGCAGCCACTACCATCAAGGGACTTTTATTAATTGTGTTATTCTGTGTTACAGCGTTCAACCCAAATAATCGAAATCGAAAACCATGATTGTATTTGTATAATTTAACGGAAACTGAACCAACCTCAAAAAGCACTAATGCTCAGCACTAATAATTCTTCACGTTTTACCAGTGAACAGTTCAAACAGCAATGCCAATCATTTGATCTCAATCAGTTTACAATTACTGTTTTGCAAGCAAATTAAAGCAGATGGTGTTAACAAACTATTAGCATCTTGGAAGGAATATTTTTCAATCGACGCTGCGTGCGCTGTTGAGTTCTGGCCTCATGAGGAAAATATTCAGCTTCAAATAAGAAATGACTGCGGGGTTTTTGGTTTAACATATTATAGACCTACTATGCTACAGTATGCTATTATATTCCGATCTGTTATGTAAAATACTAATTAATCATTAAGTGATCTTGCGAGACATTGATTCAGCTTTGATCTAACTTTACTAAAGGAGCACCACGGTGAGAAGTGATCATCTTCAACTTGTAATATTAAGGGATGAGTATGTTAAATTGCTTCAATTCAAATCTGGTATTAGGAACAAAAGAGGTCAATACACGTCTTCTAAAATAGACTAGTATTTTAATTAATGCAAAACACTTCAATGGTAAATATGATGTTCGTATATACGGGTCCACTGAAATACCACGCAGGGCACTCAGAGAACTGATCCATTGTTACAGGCTCTTCTTTAAATACCCTGACAGTGATAGTTCCTGCTCCTTGCTGGACCTATCAGAGTAGAGACTGAGCGTGGTTTAGACTTACTCAGCCAATCGTTGGCGCACAGGCTGGTCCCAGTCCCTTGGCGCTTTACCGTTGCACACTGTTGCCAGGCATAAGTTGTTATCATCACAACCTGTAGAGTCAGCACCCATAGACACTGTTCCCCTGTACTCCTTGTACCTACGTCCTTGGACGGTTCACA
>NW_028165439.1:0-22500 GCF_964263955.1 Coregonus lavaretus | reverse complement strand
TCTGTCCTCTCTCTTCTGTCCTCTCTCTTCTGCCCTCTCTCTTCTGCCCTCTCTCTTCTGCCCTCTGTCCTCTCTCTTCTGTCCTCTCTCTTCTGTCTTCTCTCTTCTGTCCTCTCTCTTCTGTCCTCTCTCCTCTCTCCTCTCTCTTCTCTCCTCTCGCTTCTGTCCTCTCTCTTCTGTCCTCTCTCTTCTGTCCTCTCTCTTCTCTCTTCTGTCCTCTCTCTTCTGTCCTCTCTCTTCTCTCCTCTCTCTTTTCTGTCCTCTCTCTTCTGTCCTCTCTCTTCTGTCCTCTCTCTTCTGTCCTCTCTTCTGTCCTCTCTCTTCTGTCCTCTCTCTCCTGTCCTCTCTCTTCTGTCCTCTCTCTTCTCTCCTCTCTCTTTTCTGTCCTCTCTCTTCTGTCCTCTCTCTTCTGTCCTCTCTTCTGTCCTCTCTCTTCTGTCCTCTCTCTTATGTCCTCTCTTCTATCCTCTCTCTTCTGTCCTCTCTCTTCTGTCCTCTCTTCTGTCCTCTCTCCTCTCTCTTCTCTCCTCTCTTTTCTGTCCTCTCTCTTCTGTCCTCTCTTCTGTCCTCTCTCTTCTGTCCTCTCTCTTCTGTCCTCTCTCCTCTCTCGTCTCTCCTCTCTCTTCTGTCCTCTCTCCTCTCTCTTCTGTCCTCTCTCTCCTGTCCTCTCTCTCTAGGTTATAGGGATGCTCTTCAGTATGGTGTTGTGTTGTGCCATCCGCAACAGCAGAGAGGTCATCTAAACAGGCACAACTCCTCACCAATCTCCCTCCTCCCCACTTCCTCCTGTTCCCCATCTCCTGCCTCCTCACCAATCTCCCTCCTCCCCACTTCCTCCTGTTCCCCATCTCCTGCCTCCTCTCCATGGCCCCCACCAGTAACAGCCTTCAGTCAGAATAAACTCCTCCACCTCCCTACAACTTTCACCCAACCAACCAGGGGGACACAGGGACCAGACTGCCATTTTCCCATAGTTCTCTAAAGCACGAGGAATTGTGTGCATTTCAGAAGTCTACAGCCCTTCTACAGACTCCTCAGGAGACGAGGAGACGAAGCCACTGTAGACTGTTGAGATGAAGCCCTTCAGTGTCACCCTCATGGCATGGAGGCCTTAGATCATGGAGACTAGGGTAACAATATTATGTTAAGTGAGATTAAGGGGGCACCAAACTGGATACCAGGCGCCTAAACGGAGAGGTGATTGGTGGACAGGGAGAGGGGGCCTAAACGGAGAGGTGATTGGTGGACAGGGAGAGGGGGCCTAAACGGAGAGGTGATTGGTGGACAGGGAGAGGGGGCCTAAACGGAGAGGTGATTGGTGGACAGGGAGAGGGGGCCTAAACGGAGAGGTGATTGGTGGACAGGGAGAGGGGGCCTAAACGGAGAGGTGATTGGTGGACAGGGAGAGGGGGCCTAAACGGAGAGGTGATTGGTGGACAGGGAGAGGGGGCCTAAACGGAGAGGTGATTGGTGGACAGGGAGAGGGGGCCTAAACGGAGAGGTGATTGGTGGACAGGGAGAGGGGCCTAAACGGAGAGGTGATTGGTGGACAGGGAGAGGGGGCCTAAACGGAGAGGTGATTGGTGGACAGGGAGAGGGGGCCTAAACGGAGAGGTGATTGGTGGACAGGGAGAGGGGGCCTAAACGGAGAGGTGATTGGTGGACAGGGAGAGGGGGCCTAAACGGAGAGGTGATTGGTGGACAGGGAGAGGGGGAGGGGGCCTAAACGGAGAGGTGATTGGTGGACAGGGAGAGGGGGCCTAAACGGAGAGGTGATTGGTGGACAGGGAGAGGGGGCCTAAACGGAGAGGTGATTGGTGGACAGGGAGAGGGGCCTAAACGGAGAGGTGATTGGTGGACAGGGAGAGGGGGCCTAAACGGAGAGGTGATTGGTGGACAGGGAGAGGGGGCCTAAACGGAGAGGTGATTGGTGGACAGGGAGAGGGGGCCTAAACGGAGAGGTGATTGGTGGACAGGGAGAGGGGGCCTAAACGGAGAGGTGATTGGTGGACAGGGAGAGGGGGCCTAAACGGAGAGGTGATTGGTGGACAGGGAGAGGTGGCCTAAGCGGAGAGGTGATTGGTGTTGCTGGTAGAGGTCTCTTAGGTAGAGGTGTTTGTTATGTAACAGTCCTGATCGCTCCTCTGGCTGTGACGTTCTGCTCCTAACCCCCCCTGACCCTGTTGACATGTTGCCATGCCTTTTACATGACATGTTACGTTACTGTGGTGCTAATTTTGACACCCCTCCCAGCCCTACTGACACCCCTCCCAGCCCTATTGACACCCCTCCCAGCCCTATTGACACCCCTCCCAGCCCTACTGACACCCCTCCCAGCCCTACTGACACCCCTCCCAGCCCTATTGACACCCCTCCCAGCCCTACTGACACCCCTCCCAGCCCTATTGACACCCCTCCCAGCCCTATTGACACCCCTCCCAGCCCTACTGACACCCCTCCCAGCCCTACTGACACCCCTCCCAGCCTCACCGACACCCCTCCCAGCCCTACTGACACCCCTCCCAGCCCTACTGACACCCCTCCCAGCCCTACTGACACCCCTCCCAGCCCTATTGACACCCCTCCCAGCCCTACTGACACCCCTCCCAGCCCTACTGACACCCCTCCCAGCCTCACCGACACCCCTCCCAGCCCTACTGACACCCCTCCCAGCCTCACCGACACCCCTCCCAGCCCTATTGACACTCCTCCCAGCCCACCGACACCCCTCCCAGCCCTATTGACACCCCTCCCAGCCCTATTGACACCCCTCCCAGCCCTACTGACACCCCTCCCAGCCCTACTGACACCCCTCCCAGCCCCACTGACACCCCTCCCAGCCCTACTGACACCCCTCCCAGCCCCACTGACACCCCTCCCAGCCCTACTGACACCCCTCCCAGCCCTACTGACACCCCTCCCAGCCTCACCGACACCCCTCCCAGCCCTACTGACACCCCTCCCAGCCCTATTGACACCCCTCCCAGCCCCTTTGACACCCCTCCCAGCCCTACTGACACCCCTCCCAGCCCTATTGACACCCCTCCCAGCCCTACTGACACCCCTCCCAGCCTCACCGACACCCCTCCCAGCCCTATTGACACTCCTCCCAGCCCACCGACACCCCTCCCAGCCCTATTGACACCCCTCCCAGCCCTATTGACACCCCTCCCAGCCCTACTGACACCCCTCCCAGCCCTACTGACACCCCTCCCAGCCCCACTGACACCCCTCCCAGCCCTACTGACACCCCTCCCAGCCCCACTGACACCCCTCCCAGCCCTACTGACACCCCTCCCAGCCCTACTGACACCCCTCCCAGCCTCACCGACACCCCTCCCAGCCCTACTGACACCCCTCCCAGCCCTATTGACACCCCTCCCAGCCCCTTTGACACCCCTCCCAGCCCTACTGACACCCCTCCCAGCCCCACTGACACCCCTCCCAGCCCTACTGACACCCCTCCCAGCCCTATTGACACCCCTCCCAGCCCTACTGACACCCCTCCCAGCCCTATTGACACCCCTCCCAGCCCTATTGACACCCCTCCCAGCCCTACTGACACCCCTCCCAGCCCCACTGACACCCCTCCCAGCCCTACTGACACCCCTCCCAGCCCTGTTGACACCCCTCCCAGCCCTATTGACACCCCTGCCAGCCCACTGACACCCCTCCCAGCCCCACTGACACCCCTGCCAGCCCACTGACACCCCTCCCAGCCCCACTGACACCCCTCCCAGCCCCACTGACACCCCTCCCAGCCCTATTGACACCCCTCCCAGCCCTATTGACACCCCTCCCAGCCCCACTGACACCCCTCCCAGCCCTACTGACACCCCTCCCAGCCCTATTGACACCCCTCCCAGCCCACTGACACCCCTCCCAGCCCTATTGACACCCCTCCCAGCCTTATTGACACCCCTCCCAGCCCTATTGACACCCCTCCCAGCCCTACTGACACCCCTCCCAGCCCTATTGACACCCCTCCCAGCCCTATTGACACCCCTCCCAGCCCCACCGACACCCCTCCCAGCCCTATTGACACCCCTCCCAGCCCTATTGACACCCCTCCCAGCCCTATTGACACCCCTCCCAGCCCTACTGACACCCCTCCCAGCCCTAATGACACCCCTCCCAGCCCTATTGACACCCCTCCCAGCCCCACCGACACCCCTCCCAGCCCTATTGACACCCCTCCCAGCCCTACTGACACCCCTCCCAGCCCTATTGACACCCCTCCCAGCCCTACTGACACCCCTCCCAGCCCTACTGACACCCCTCCCAGCCCTACTGACACCCCTCCCAGCCCCACTGACACCCCTCCCAGCCCTACTGACACCCCTCCCAGCCCCACTGACACCCCTCCCAGCCCTATTGACACCCCTCCCAGCCCTACTGACACCCCTCCCAGCCCCACTGACACCCCTCCCAGCCCTATTGACACCCCTCCCAGCCCTATTGACACCCCTCCCAGCCCTACTGACACCCCTCCCAGCCCTATTGACACCCCTCCCAGCCCCACCGACACCCCTCCCAGCCCTATTGACACCCCTCCCAGCCCTACTGACACCCCTCCCAGCCCTATTGACACCCCTCCCAGCCCTACTGACACCCCTCCCAGCCCTATTGACACCCCTCCCAGCCCTATTGACACCCCTCCCAGCCCTACTGACACCCCTCCCAGCCCTATTGACACCCCTCCCAGCCCTACTGACACCCCTCCCAGCCCTATTGACACCCCTCCCAGCCCCACCGACACCCCTCCCAGCCCTATTGACACCCCTCCCAGCCCTATTGACACCCCTCCCAGCCCTATTGACACCCCTCCCAGCCCTACTGACACCCCTCCCAGCCCTACTGACACCCCTCCCAGCCCTATTGACACCCCTCCCAGCCCCACTGACACCCCTCCCAGCCCTACTGACACCCCTCCCAGCCCCACTGACACCCCTCCCAGCCCTATTGACACCCCTCCCAGCCCTACTGACACCCCTCCCAGCCCTACTGACACCCCTCCCAGCCCCACTGACACCCCTCCCAGCCCTATTGACACCCCTCCCAGCCCTATTGACACCCCTCCCAGCCCTACTGACACCCCTCCCAGCCATATTGACACCCCTCCCAGCCCCACCGACACCCCTCCCAGCCCTATTGACACCCCTCCCAGCCCTACTGACACCCCTCCCAGCCCTATTGACACCCCTCCCAGCCCTACTGACACCCCTCCCAGCCCTACTGACACCCCTCCCAGCCCTACTGACACCCCTCCCAGCCCCACTGACACCCCTCCCAGCCCTACTGACACCCCTCCCAGCCCCACTGACACCCCTCCCAGCCCTATTGACACCCCTCCCAGCCCTACTGACACCCCTCCCAGCCCTACTGACACCCCTCCCAGCCCCACTGACACCCCTCCCAGCCCTATTGACACCCCTCCCAGCCCTATTGACACCCCTCCCAGCCCTACTGACACCCCTCCCAGCCCTATTGACACCCCTCCCAGCCCTACTGACACCCCTCCCAGCCATACTGACACCCCCTGTGCCTTAAGGCTTAGACACACCAATAGTGGTTTCCGGGTTGAGAGTACTTGGCACCTCTGAACAGAGTGCCGGCCTTAACTTGCAAACCGATTTCACATGTAGAATCGTGTGACAATGTAGGCAGTCAAATGTCCACCAGCGGGTGGTCCCTAAAACACAAACGGTAGATCAACATGTTCCATTGGTTCTGGGTCCATTCCCCAAGTCAGATCCCCCACTGGGTCCATGTTGTAGATATTATGTGATATGATAGTTGGAGTCTAACTATAGATGCAGGCTAACTACAGATGCAGGCTAACTATAGATGCAGGCTAACTACAGATGCAGGGTAACTGCAGATGCAGGTTAACTGCAGATGCAGGCTAATCGCAGATGCAGGCTAACCGCAGATGCAGGCTAACCACAGATGCAGGCTAACTACAGATGCAGGCTAACCACAGATGCAGGCTAACTACAGATGCAGGCTAACTACAGATGCAGGCTAACTACAGATGCAGGCTAACTACAGATGCAGGCTAACTACAGATGCAGGCTAACCACAGATGCAGGCTAACTACAGATGCAGGCTAACTACAGATGCAGGCTAACTACAGATGCAGGCTAACTACAGATGCAGGCTAACTACAGATGCAGGCTAACTACAGATGTAGGCTAACTACAGATGCAGGCTAACTATAGATGCAGGCTAACTACAGATGCAGGCTAACTACAGATGCAGGCTAACTACAGATGCAGGCTAACTACAAATGCAGGCTAACTACAGATGCAGGCTAACTATAGATGCAGGCTAACTACAGATGCAGGCTAACTATAGATGCAGGCTAACTACAGATGCAGGCTAACTATAGATGTAGGCTAACTACAGATGCAGGCTAACTACAGATGCAGGTTTGCAGTAGGTGTACTGTAGTAGTAGTAGACACTGGCACGTCTCAAATCATACCCTATCCCCTACATTGTGCACTACTTTTGAACAGAGGGTAGTGCACAGGGAGTGAGCTGGTTTTGTAAGGAGTATGGTCGCATCCAAAATGGCACCCTATTCCCTATGAAGTGGCACCCTATTCCCTATAAAATGGCACCCTATTCCCTATGAAGTGGCACCCTATTCCCTATAAAATGGCACCCTATTCCCTATAAAATGGCACCCTATTCCCTATAAAATGGCACCCTATTCCCTATAAAATGGCACCCTATTCCCTATAAAATGGCACCCTATTCCCTATAAAATGGCACCCTATTCCCTATGAAGTGGCACCCTATTCCCTATAAAATGGCACCCTATTCCCTATAAAATGGCACCCTATTCCCTATGAAGTGGCACCCTATTCCCTATAAAATGGCACCCTATTCCCTATGAAGTGGCACCCTATTCCCTATAAAATGGCACCCTATTCCCTATAAAATGGCACCCTATTCCCTATAAAATGGCACCCTATTCCCTATGAAATGGCACCCTATTCCCTATAAAATGGCACCCTATTCCCTATAAAATGGCACCCTATTCCCTATAAAATGGCACCCTATTCCCTATAAAATGGCACCCTATTCCCTATAAAATGGCACCCTATTCCCTATAAAATGGCACCCTATTCCCTATAAAATGGCACCCTATTCCCTATGAAGTGGCACCCTATTCCCTATGAAGTGGCACCCTATTCCCTATAAAATGGCACCCTATTCCCTATGAAGTGCACTTGTTACACTAGCCGTAGAGCCCTGCTCAGAATCTGTAAGTGGCTCTGGATGAGAGCGTCCGCTAACAGACCCATAGTCGTCATGACAACGCTGTTCCAGAGCCAGCACACTCTCTTCAGGTGCCTTTCTTCTTTTCTACCGCAAAACAAACATATCAAACAACCAATCTGTGGCCAGAAGCAACGTTTTTTAACAATACCAAACCTGCCCATCAACTAGATTCCTGTACATAATACTGTAAGGATTTAGAAGACTTCTTTAGAGGTGGATGTGTTGTTCTACGGTCCTGCAAGGAGCACTAGTGATCTGGCTGTTGTCTGGCTGCCGCATTCCAGATGTTGCATTACATCAACCAATCGTTACCTGCTATGTCATAGACTGAGAAGTCGGGCATCATATTGCTATATAACATGATGTGGTTTAGCTGATATGTTAAACACCTATCCAGGCGTTGTGAGATTTGGTCATGTGGTCAGTCTGAATGTCACCTTCGTTTAAAGACGGGTCGGACCAAGGCGCAGCGTGATATGCGTACATGTTTATTTACGATAAACACACGACAAAACAACAAAGGTAACGGAACGTGAAGTCCGAAAGGTACAACACAACAAACCTTACACGGAACGAGAACCCACAACTAGACAGTGCCAAAAGGCTGCCTAAGTATGATTCCCAATCAGAGACAACGAGCGACAGCTGCCTCTGATTGGGAACCACACCGGCCAACATAGAAATACAAATCTAGAATATTCACACCCTGACCAAACTAGCTAGAGTTCTGTAGGCCAGGGCGTGACACTGAAACATGGCCATTATGACCGCTAGCCCAAGCCAGGTCACTAAACTCCTCCCTGTGAAGGAGAACAAAGTATTTTTGTAATGTATCTTATTCCCTAAAGACCTGTTACAGTCCCGCTGTATGTGATTGTGTGTTAATGTATTTTATTTTATTTTAATGTCTGATGTAATTTGGGTTCTGATGGTTTTCCGAGCCGCTCAGAAAGATAGATGTTCTGTTCAACTAATAAACTTTTAAAAGTTTTACCCAGTTCTTCCTGTCTCGCTACTTCCTATGCGTTCCTTTCGAAACTGTTTTACCAGAATGCAACTCTACATCATCAGAAGTCAAACACAAACACACAGTCTTGTATAACTAACCTTGTGGGGGGACACAATTCAGTCCCATTCAAAATCCTATTTTCCCTAACCCTAAACCTTAACCTAACCTCAACCCGAAACCCTAGCTCCTAACCCTAAAACTAACCCTAGCTCCTAACCCTAAAACTAACCCTAGCTCCTAACCCTAAAACTAACCCTAGCTCCTAACCCTAAAACTAACCCTAGCTCCTAACCCTAAAACTAACCCTAGCTCCTAACCCTAAAACTAACCCTAACTCCTAACCCTAAAACTAACCCTAGCTCCTAACCCTAACACTAAATGTAACGTTGTCCTTAAACTGCCTAGAAATAGCATTTGACCTTGTGGGGACTAACAAAATGTCCCCAGTTGGTCAAATGTGTGTTTGTTTACTATTCTTGTGGGGACATCTGGTATATTTAAACACATCCACCATATCAATCAGTTCTCATGATAGTCAGGCATTACTATTAGTAATCTGGGTAGAAGAAGCCTTCTGTGATCGACCATACTGTAGAGAGACTACGGTTAGAGCAGCTGACGGTTAGAGCATTCAGTCAGCAGGGTTAGCGGGTTAGGAGGACCAGTCAGTCAGCAGGGTTAGCGGGTTAGGAGGACCAGTCAGTCAGCAGGGTTAGCGGGTTAGGAGGACCAGTCAGTCAGCAGGGTTAGCGGGTTAGGAGGACCAGTCAGTCAGCAGGGTTAGCGGGTTAGGAGGACCAGTCAGTCAGCAGGGTTAGCGGGTTAGGAGGACCAGTCAGTCAGCAGGGTTAGCGGGTTAGGAGGACCAGTCAGTCAGCAGGGTTAGCGGGTTAGGAGGACCAGTCAGTCAGCAGGGTTAGCGGGTTAGGAGGACCAGTCAGTCAGCAGGGTTAGCGGGTTAGGAGGACCAGTCAGTCAGCAGGGTTAGCGGGTTAGGAGGACCAGTCAGTCAGCAGGGTTAGCGGGTTAGGAGGACCAGTCAGTAAGCAGGATTACTGTGTTACGACCAATCAGTCAGACGGTCAGTAGGGTTAGTGTTTTAGGACCAGTCAGTCAGTAGGGTTAGTGTGTTAGGACAAGTCAGTCAGCAGGGTTAGTGTGTTAGGAGGACCAGTCAGTCAGCAGGGTTAGTGTGTTAGGACCAGTCAGTCAGTAGGGTTAGTGTGTTAGGACCAGTCAGTCAGCAGGGTTAGTGTGTTAGGAGGACCAGTCAGTCAGTCAGCAGGGTTAGTGTGTTAGGACCAGTCAGTCAGCAGGGTTAGTGTGTTAGGACCAGTCAGTCAGCAGGGTTAGTGTGTTAGGAGGACCAGTCAGTCAGCAGGGTTAGTGTGTTAGGACCAGTCAGTCAGTAGGGTTAGTGTGTTAGGAGGACCAGTCAGTCAGTAGGGTTAGTGTGTTAGGAGGACCAGTCAGTCAGCAGGGTTAGTGTGTTAGGAGGACCAGTCAGTCAGCAGGGTTAGTGTGTTAGAACCAGTCAGTCAGCAGGGTTAGTGTGTTTGGACCAGTCAGTCAGCAGGGTTAGTGTGTTAGGAGGACCAGTCAGTCAGTAGGGTTAGTGTGTTAGGACCAGTCAGTCAGTAGGGTTAGTGTGTTAGGACCAGTCAGTCAGTAGGGTTAGTGTGTTAGGAGGACCAGTCAGTCAGCAGGGTTAGTGTATTAGGAGGACCAGTCAGTCAGTAGGGTTAGTGTTTTAGGACCAGTCAGTCAGTAGGGTTAGTGTGTTAGGAGGACCAGTCAGTCAGCAGGGTTAGTGTGTTAGGACCAGTCAGTCAGCAGGGTTAGTGTGTTAGGAGGACCAGTCAGTCAGCAGGGTTAGTGTATTAGGAGGACCAGTCAGTCAGTAGGGTTAGTGTTTTAGGACCAGTCAGTCAGTAGGGTTAGTGTGTTAGGACCAGTCAGTCAGTAGGGTTAGTGTGTTAGGAGGACCAGTCAGTCAGTAGGGTTAGTGTGTTAGGACCAGTCAGTCAGCAGGGTTAGTGTGTTAGGAGGACCAGTCAGTCAGTAGGGTTAGTGTGTTAGGAGGACCAGTCAGTCAGTCAGTAGGGTTAGTGTGTTAGGAGGACCAGTCAGTCAGCAGGGTTAGTGTGTTAGGACCAGTCAGTCAGCAGGGTTAGTGTGTTAGGAGGACCAGTCAGTCAGCAGGGTTAGTGTGTTAGGAGGACCAGTCAGTCAGCAGGGTTAGTGTGTTAGGAGGACCAGTCAGTCAGCAGGGTTAGTGTGTTAGGAGGACCAGTCAGTCAGCAGGGTTAGTGTGTTAGGAGGACCAGTCAGTCAGTCAGTAGGGTTAGTGTGTTAGGACCAGTCAGTCAGCAGGGTTAGTGTGATAGGACCAGTCAGTCAGCAGGGTTAGTGTGTTAGGAGGACCAGTCAGTCAGCAGGGTTAGTGTGTTAGGAGGACCAGTCAGTCAGCAGGGTTAGTGTGTTAGGAGGACCAGTCAGTCAGTCAGTAGGGTTAGTGTGTTAGGACCAGTCAGTCAGCAGGGTTAGTGTGTTAGGAGGACCAGTCAGTCAGCAGGGTTAGTGTGTTAGGAGGACCAGTCAGTCAGCAGGGTTAGTGTGTTAGGACCAGTCAGTCAGCAGGGTTAGTGTGTTAGGAGGACCAGTCAGTCAGCAGGGTTAGTGTGTTAGGAGGACCAGTCAGTCAGCAGGGTTAGTGTGTTAGGAGGACCAGTCAGTCAGTCAGTAGGGTTAGTGTGTTAGGAGGACCAGTCAGTCAGCAGGGTTAGTGTGTTAGGAGGACCAGTCAGTCAGCAGGGTTACTGTATTAGGAGGACCAGTCAGTCAGCAGGGTTAGTGTGTTAGGAGGACCAGTCAGTCAGTAGGGTTAGTGTGTTAGGAGGACCAGTCAGTCAGCAGGGTTAGTGTGTTAGGAGGACCAGTCAGTCAGCAGGGTTAGTGTGTTAGGAGGACCAGTCAGTCAGCAGGGTTAGTGTGTTAGGAGGACCAGTCAGTCAGCAGGGTTAGTGTTTTAGGAGGACCAGTCAGTCAGCAGGGTTAGTGTGTTAGGAGGACCAGTCAGTCAGTAGGGTTAGTGTGTTAGGAGGACCAGTCAGTCAGCAGGGTTAGTGTGTTAGGAGGACCAGTCAGTCAGTAGGGTTAGTGTGTTAGGAGGACCAGTCAGTCAGCAGGGTTAGTGTATTAGGAGGACCAGTCAGTCAGCAGGATTAGTGTGTTTTAGGAGGACCAGTCAGTCAGCAGGGTTAGTGTGTTAGGACCAGTCAGTCAGCAGGGTTAGTGTGTTAGGACCAGTCAGTCAGCAGGGTTAGTGTGTTAGGAGGACCAGTCAGTCAGTAGGGTTAGTGTGTTAGGAGGACCAGTCAGTCAGTCAGTAGGGTTAGTGTGTTAGGAGGACCAGTCAGTCAGCAGGGTTAGTGTGTTAGGAGGACCAGTCAGTCAGCAGGGTTAGTGTGTTAGGAGGACCAGTCAGTCAGTAGGGTTAGTGTGTTAGGAGGACCAGTCAGTCAGTCAGTAGGGTTAATGTGTTAGGACCAGTCAGTCAGTAGGGTTAGTGTGTTAGGACCAGTCAGTCAGCAGGGTTAGTGTGTTAGGACCAGTCAGTCAGCAGGGTTAGTGTGTTAGGAGGACCAGTCAGTCAGCAGGGTTAGTGTGTTAGGAGGACCAGTCAGTCAGTAGGGTTAGTGTGTTAGGAGGACCAGTCAGTCAGCAGGGTTAGTGTGTTAGGAGGACCAGTCAGTCAGTAGGGTTAGTGTGTTAGGATCAGTCAGTCAGTAGGGTTAGTGTGTTAGGAGGACCAGTCAGTCAGCAGGGTTAGTGTGTTAGGAGGACCAGTCAGTCAGCAGGGTTAGTGTGTTAGGATCAGTCAGTCAGTTGGGTTAGTGTGTTAGGAGGACCAGTCAGTCAGTAGGGTTAGTGTGTTAGGAGGACCAGTCAGTCAGTAGGGTTAGTGTGTTAGGAGGACCAGTCAGTCAGCAGGGTTAGTGTGTTAGGATCAGTCAGTCAGTAGGGTTAGTGTGTTAGGAGGACCAGTCAGTCAGCAGGGTTAGTGTGTTAGGATCAGTCAGTCAGTAGGGTTAGTGTGTTAGGAGGACCAGTCAGTCAGTAGGGTTAGTGTGTTAGGACCAGTCAGTCAGTAGGGTTAGTGTGTTAGGACCAGTCAGTCAGCAGGGTTAGTGTGTTAGGAGGACCAGTCAGTCAGTAGGGTTAGTGTGTTAGGAGGACCAGTCAGTCAGCAGGGTTAGTGTGTTAGGAGGACCAGTCAGTCAGCAGGGTTAGTGTGTTAGGACCAGTCAGTCAGCAGGGTTAGTGTGTTAGGAGGACCAGTCAGTCAGCAGGGTTAGTGTGTTAGGATCAGTCAGTCAGTAGGGTTAGTGTGTTAGGAGGACCAGTCAGTCAGTAGGGTTAGTGTGTTAGGAGGACCAGTCAGTCAGTAGGGTTAGTGTGTTAGGAGGACCAGTCAGTCAGCAGGGTTAGTGTGTTAGGAGGACCAGTCAGTCAGCAGGGTTAGTGTGTTAGGAGGACCAGTCAGTCAGCAGGGTTAGTGTGTTAGGAGGACCAGTCAGTCAGCAGGGTTAGTGTGTTTGGACCAGTCAGTCAGTCAGCAGGGTTAGTGTGTTAGGACCAGTCATTCCACCCCGAAGAGCACGACCTAGACGCCGGTTTCCGCCTGACGTGCTTCTCAGATCTGAAGGGATGAGGGTGTAAGGTCCCGCAGGAGGCTCTGCTCAAACTCCTGGCGGGACTGGAGCCCCACCGGCCGGGGGAAGCTGGGGACCAAGGCTCTGTATTCGGACAACTCGCTCCCAACACCCCCGCAGGTTCCCGGCTAGGTAGGGTTATTTAACACCCCCACAGGTTCCCGGCTAGGTAGGGTTATTTAACACCCCCACAGGTTCCCGGCTAGGTAGGGTTATTTAACACCCCCACAGGTTCCCGGCTAGGTAGGGTTATTTAACACCCCCACAGGTTCCCGGCTAGGTAGGGTTATTTAACACCCCCACAGGTTCCCGGCTAGGTAGGGTTATTTAACACCCCCGCAGGTTCCCGGCTAGGTAGGGTTATTTAACACCCCCACAGGTTCCCGGCTAGGTAGGGTTATTTAACACCCCCACAGGTTCCCGGCTAGGTAGGGTTATTTAACACCCCCACAGGTTCCCGGCTAGGTAGGGTTATTTAACACCCCCACAGGTTCCCGGCAAGGTAGGGTTATTTAACACCCCCACAGGTTCCCGGCTAGGTAGGGTTATTTAACACCCCCACAGGTTCCCGGCTAGGTAGGGTTATTTAACACCCCCACAGGTTCCCGGCTAGGTAGGGTTATTTAACACCCCCGCAGGTTCCCGGCTAGGTAGGGTTATTTAACACCCCCGCAGGTTCCCGGCTAGGTAGGGTTATTTAACTCGGTACAGTAGCCAACTAGCTTTTTAACGTATATCATTTCGTTCTAGCTACGTTTGTACGTGTACTTGCTACATTGGCAAGCTAGCTAATGTAGCTAGATTTTTTATTAGCTAACTAACGTTCATTGGCTAAGATAGCCGTGCAGACATAATTTTAAAAAATTGTTGTTGACATTTTAGTCATTTAGCAGACGCTCTTATCCAGAGCGACTTACAGTTCGTGAGTGCATACATTTTCATACTGCCCCCCTGTGGGAAACGACCCCACAACCCTGGCGTTGCAAGCGCCATGCTCTACCAACTGAGCTACAGGGGGGCCAATGGCTTGCTATGAGGATCACTATGGAAATACTTTTTTAAACGTGCTTGTGTCATACTCGATGATTTTAATGGCATGTATGCACGTGGTTGAATTGTGTTTAAAATGGCCAAATAAATCAAATATAAAAATGTCCCTTCTCTTGCTAGCCAGTCAGCTAACAGTACTGGATCTGCAATTAGCGTGTATGCTAGCTGAAGTTAGCTAGGCTTGTCAGCGCCTTCTATTTCAGCATCTCTGTTGCAGGGCTTGCCTGGAAACTCGACGTTGAATTGCTTGCATTCAATTCTATGTCGGGCAGAAATGAACGTTTGAGTCAGGAAAGTTTCCTCTCACGACCTCTACAAGCCAGAATGTTGAATAAAATGTTTGTTTTTTAACGTACCTTACCGGTTGTCCATGCAGTTGGGCCTTCTGTAATTATACACAGGGAAGTATAATGACTAATTACGTCAACTTTTCTAAGCGGCGGTAAAGTCAGTTCATTCAGCTTTCTATCGCCTGAAGTATGCGCAGAACCATGTGATAGAAATCTGAATGCACTACCAGCGCTTTGAAAAGTTTATGTATTTATGCTTTCCTGTGGATATATTGTCTCGTATTACTACAGACAACCGGTAAAGGAAGTTAAAATGTGGTTGTATTAAACATTCTGGCTTGTAGAGGTGGTGAGAGGAAACTTTCCTGATGCATATGCTCATTTCTGCACGATGTAGTATTCAATGCAATTCATCGACAGATTTCCAGGCAACTGCAAGGCCTTAAATAACCTTTCCAGTTGACTGTTTATCACTCAGTTGTAGTTACCCAATGCTAGCTGCTGTTAGTAAATTAATAACGTTAGTTAGGTCCACACGGTTATAAAGGTGCCCAGGAATGATGCTGAAAGCTCCTTACTGAGAGGGGGGGGGGGTGTTGTCTCATTCATCATTCAATGAATCATTGCATACCAGGGTAGCTTGAACATTGCTAAACTCTGTGGGTGCTGTGCAGGTATGGGCATGGACTCCTGTGTGATTCCTCTGAGACACGGAGGCCTCTCATTGGTCCAAACTACAGACTTCTTCTACCCTCTGGTGGAGGACCCCTACATGATGGTGAGTTCTAACCCCTGACCTTTAACCCCTCAACTTCAACCTCTAGTAGAGGACCCCTATACAATGGGGGAGTTCTATTCTGACCCTAAACACCTCACCTTTCTCAGGGCAAGATGTATGCTTTTTGCTCTGTTACATCTCAATCCTCTCTCTCTCTCTCTTCCCCCGTCTCTCTCTCCAGGGAAGGATAGCGTGCGCTAATGTCCTCAGTGATCTCTATGCTATGGGCATCACAGAGTGTGACAACATGCTGATGCTACTCAGTGTCAGCCAGAAGATATCTGAGAAGGTAGGTAACCTCATGCTCTCTGTGTGTGTAGTTGAAGTAGCTAGCAGGGTGACTGGTGGGGCTTCAGAACAAAAAACAAAAATTCATGAACCCACTCATCTCCAATTTGTCAGACTTGGACTGTTCCATGTGAAGCAACCTGTCTGTAGCACGTGTGTGTTTTTGTGTGCGTCAGACGTGCATGTGTTCCTGGAGTTATGCCCAGTCAGTCTAACCTGCAGAACAGGAAGCTAGTTGGCCGTGATGAAATGATAACCGTGTGTGTGAGCTAGTTGGCCGTGATGAAATGATAACCGTGTGTGTGAGCTAGTTGGCCGTGATGAAATGATAACCGTGTGTGTGAGCTAGTTGGCCGTGATGAAATGATAACCGTGTGTGTGTGCTAGTTGGCCGTGATGAAATGATAACCGTGTGTGTGAGCTAGTTGGCCGTGATGAAATGATAACCGTGTGTGTGTGCTAGTTGGCCGTGATGAAATGATAACCGTGTGTGTGTGCAGGAGCGTGAGCGTGTGATGAAATGATAACCGTGTGTGTGTGCTAGTTGGCCGTGATGAAATGATAACCGTGTGTGTGAGCTAGTTGGCCGTGATGAAATGATAACCGTGTGTGTGAGCTAGTTGGCCGTGATGAAATGATAACCGTGTGTGTGTGTGCTAGTTGGCCGTGATGAAATGATTACCGTGTGTGTGTGCTAGTTGGCCGTGATGAAATGATAACCGTGTGTGTGAGCTAGTTGGCCGTGATGAAATGATAACCGTGTGTGTGAGCTAGTTGGCCGTGATGAAATGATAACCGTGTGTGTGTGTGCTAGTTGGCCGTGATGAAATGATAACCGTGTGTGTGTGAGCTAGTTGGCCGTGATGAAATGATAACCGTGTGTGTGAGCTAGTTGGCCGTGATGAAATGATAACCGTGTGTGTGAGCTAGTTGGCCGTGATGAAATGATAACCGTGTGTGTGAGCTAGTTGGCCGTGATGAAATGATAACCGTGTGTGTGTGCTAGTTGGCCGTGATGAAATGATAACCGTGTGTGTGCTAGTTGGCCGTGATGAAATGATAACCGTGTGTGTGAGCTAGTTGGCCGTGATGAAATGATAACCGTGTGTGTGAGCTAGTTGGCCGTGATGAAATGATAACCGTGTGTGTGTGTGCTAGTTGGCCGTGATGAAATGATAACCGTGTGTGTGTGCTAGTTGGCCGTGATTAAATGATAACCGTGTGTGTGAGCTAGTTGGCCGTGATGAAATGATAACCGTGTGTGTGAGCTAGTTGGCCGTGATGAAATGATAACCGTGTGTGTGAGCTAGTTGGCCGTGATGAAATGATAACCGTGTGTGTGTGTGCTAGTTGGCCGTGATGAAATGATAACCGTGTGTGTGTGCTAGTTGGCCGTGATGAAATGATAACCGTGTGTGTGAGCTAGTTGGCCGTGATGAAATGATAACCGTGTGTGTGAGCTAGTTGGCCGTGATGAAATGATAACCGTGTGTGTGAGCTAGTTGGCCGTGATGAAATGATAACCGTGTGTGTGTGCTAGTTGGCCGTGATGAAATGATAACCGTGTGTGTGTGCTAGTTGGCCGTGATGAAATGATAACCGTGTGTGTGAGCTAGTTGGCCGTGATGAAATGATAACCGTGTGTGTGAGCTAGTTGGCCGTGATGAAATGATAACCGTGTGTGTGTGCTAGTTGGCCGTGATGAAATGATAACCGTGTGTGTGAGCTAGTTGGCCGTGATGAAATGATAACCGTGTGTGTGAGCGTGAGCGTGTGATGCCTCTGATGATCCGTCGTTTCCGTGATGCGGCGGAGGAGGGGCGGGACTTCTGTGACTGGCGGCCAGACGGTGGTCAACCCCTGGATCATCGTAGGGGGCGTGGCCTCGGTTGCTGTGTTGTGATGGGGTCTAGTAGAGCTGTGTTGTGATGGGCCTGGTCTGGTAGAGCTGTGTTGTGATGGGCCTGGTCTGGTAGAGCTGTGTTGTGATGGGACGGGTCTGGTCGTGCTGTCCTGAGGCGGCCCCGTCTGGTCGTGCTGTCCTGAGGCGGGTCTGGTCTGGTAAATCTGTGCTGTGGTGGGCCTGGTCTTGTAGAGCTGTGCTGTAATAAGCCGTGTCTGGCTCTTCTCTCCTGGGGATGGTGGGGGTACTGTTGTTTCAGAAGGTGGGGCAGGGGGGCTCTGCTGCTGGGGTGATGGGTGTGTGGGTCCCTGCCAAGTGTTGCATCCTTTAGGTCCTTAGCAAAGGTTCTGATACTGTCCTGATCAAGGTGTACATTATCGTATAAGTGTTCACATGTCAGAGTGGGGTGGTGAGCCATTCTAACGTTGAGTAGTGAGGCACAGTCCACAGGGATCTGTTGATTTATTTTTTCGATCAACTGTCCTGGGAAGTCTTCTTGGTAGGTGGACACAACTATATTGGTTGTTGGGAACATAGCCTGTGCTCGTTCTGCCACTCTTCTCACTGATACATTTTCACCTTTGGCATGAAGGTCGTTTGTGCCAGTGTGGATGATGATGTTGTCAGGGGGGTCAATCCTGGTCTGACTGAGGAGCTGCATTGCACTGTCAGTTGTAGGACACCAGAACTTATACACCTGGTGTCTAGGGAATAATCTTTCCTGGACTAAGAACTTCCCATTTGAATCAATAAGGATTGCAGTTGTGGGTGACTGTCTGGCTGGAGCAGACTGGGTGGCTGGTTGGTTCTAGTTATCTCTATCTATCTATCTATCTATCTATCTATCTATCTATCTATCTATCTATCTATCTATCTATCTATCTATCTATCTATCTCTCTCTCTCTCTCTCTCTCTCTCTCTCTCTCTCTCTCTCTCTCTCTCTGTGTGTATTTTCTGGTGATGTTGGTGGGGTTCTTCGGCTGCTGTGGAGCCGTCAGGGAGTCCCAATGTCTGCTGGGGTCGGTGAGTGGACACAAACACATAAACAATTATTAATTTGGCCAAGCTGAAGCCAGATCAGAAACCACGGAAAGGAATCCTCTAAGGGAGAGAGAGAAATGTACACGATAGTTACCCGGAGGAAAATGATCCATAAAACTTGGTAATTAATTACAAAGACCATAATCCATTGGGCATCTACTAGTCCGATCGATGTTTATTTTACGCCTGCTACGGAAGAGGCAGAAGAATGCGCGATCGTGAGGGGATATAGAGAGCAGCTGTTGCTTCGCGAGGTATCTCTGTCTGAAAATACATGATCTAAGTGATTGATAGTTGGTATTCAGCAGTCATAAAAGTATTCCTTATTTACTTTGAACTAATAAAAGTTGAACTAATAGTGATTTAGTCAGAAAGGCAGCACCTCTACAGAGAGGAGATGATGACTTGGAATGAAATAATAAAGTCATCAAATAAAACCAACGTAATAAACACAACATAAATATTTTATTAAAGTAAATAAATGATGTTTAATAAGTGATGAGCAGTAATGGGCAGCCACTACCATCAAGGGACTTTTATTAATTGTGTTATTCTGTGTTACAGCGTTCAACCCAAATAATCGAAATCGAAAACCATGATTGTATTTGTATAATTTAACGGAAACTGAACCAACCTCAAAAAGCACTAATGCTCAGCACTAATAATTCTTCACGTTTTACCAGTGAACAGTTCAAACAGCAATGCCAATCATTTGATCTCAATCAGTTTACAATTACTGTTTTGCAAGCAAATTAAAGCAGATGGTGTTAACAAACTATTAGCATCTTGGAAGGAATATTTTTCAATCGACGCTGCGTGCGCTGTTGAGTTCTGGCCTCATGAGGAAAATATTCAGCTTCAAATAAGAAATGACTGCGGGGTTTTTGGTTTAACATATTATAGACCTACTATGCTACAGTATGCTATTATATTCCGATCTGTTATGTAAAATACTAATTAATCATTAAGTGATCTTGCGAGACATTGATTCAGCTTTGATCTAACTTTACTAAAGGAGCACCACGGTGAGAAGTGATCATCTTCAACTTGTAATATTAAGGGATGAGTATGTTAAATTGCTTCAATTCAAATCTGGTATTAGGAACAAAAGAGGTCAATACACGTCTTCTAAAATAGACTAGTATTTTAATTAATGCAAAACACTTCAATGGTAAATATGATGTTCGTATATACGGGTCCACTGAAATACCACGCAGGGCACTCAGAGAACTGATCCATTGTTACAGGCTCTTCTTTAAATACCCTGACAGTGATAGTTCCTGCTCCTTGCTGGACCTATCAGAGTAGAGACTGAGCGTGGTTTAGACTTACTCAGCCAATCGTTGGCGCACAGGCTGGTCCCAGTCCCTTGGCGCTTTACCGTTGCACACTGTTGCCAGGCATAAGTTGTTATCATCACAACCTGTAGAGTCAGCACCCATAGACACTGTTCCCCTGTACTCCTTGTACCTACGTCCTTGGACGGTTCACAGATCACAAAGAGGCAGTGTTCGTGTCTGTGAGAAATACAAGTCTTATCTCATCCTACCCCCTAACGTTCCTCACATGAATCACAACTTGTTATGTGAAACAATTTATATCAGTACAGTACAAACCCATTATGTTTAATCATTAATGCATTCCTTCTAAGCTAGGCATCACATCCAGTTACAAGAAAATAGATCCCCACAAGTAGAACTACTAGACAACATCTTCATGAGGGTTATTTTGAGTGAGTTAAGCACCCTCCGAACCGTGGAGGTGAAAGGACAGCACCGGAACCAAGTGGTCACATCTCGTTCTGGGTTCCACTGTGCAAGGTGGTCCGTGGAGGTTTATAAACATCAAGGCAGACCACATCTCGTTCTGGGTTCCACTGTGCAAGGTGGTCCGTGGAGGTTTATAAACATCAAGGCAGACCACATCTCGTTCTGTGTTCCACTGTGCAAGGTGGTCCGTGGAGGTTTATAAACATCAAGGCAGACCACATCTCGTTCTGGGTTCCACTGTGCAAGGTGGTCCGTGGAGGTTTATAAACATCAAGGCAGACCACATCTCGTTCTGTGTTCCACTGTGCAAGGTGGTCCGTGGAGGTTTATAAACATCAAGGCAGACCACATCTCGTTCTGGGTTCCACTGTGCAAGGTGGTCCGTGGAGGTTTATAAACATCAAGGCAGACACACTGTGAATCTCGTTTTGTGATGATACGATTTCATGAGGTGGATCAGTTACGCTCAAAGTGGTCACGTCTCAGACCGACAGGCCTCTGAACACACGCCTAGACAGGGAAGAAACCACCATGTACCGACCTCTAGGCTGCTGTAGTCTACATATTTATTTAGTTTGTCATTCTATCGTTTTCATGTAATTTTAGAGGTAATAAGGCCAAAATATATGTATTTTGAATTTAACATAATTAATTTTTAAGAAATAATTTTACTATTCTCAATTTGAAAAAAGTGAAGGAGCGCTGCAACATACTAACTCTAAATCAGTCATGAGAAAGTCAGGTAGCCTAAGAAGGAACGAAAATGATTTATTTTGGCTAGATTATTATTATTTCAAGGCTATAGCCATTTCAGAACTGGCAGGGGCTCTCATAATGTCGACACGTCAACAACATCTAAACATTTAGCTTTTAGGCTGTATAAAATCAAATGTTTTTTATTTTAAAATCCAGTTCTTTGCCTGCCTGCTGATCATCTTTGGAGCGGAGGTGGCTGCTGGTGTGTTTGGCTTCCTCAATAAAGACAAGGTACCCATGATGCTCCACTCCACCACACACACGTTACCCATGATGCTCCACTCCACCACACACACGTTACCTACCACAACTGGTGACACCATTGTGGTTCCAAATGTCATTCATTGATTTGTTCGACATTGCAGGTGACAGTGCAGGCGACTGCTGACTGACTGATCTACAAATCACCTTGCATCATTTACAACTACTCATTATTATTATTAGTAGATCAGTCATTTACCCATGATACACAGCCACTGTCTTACTCCGGCTGCAGTGGTCGGTTGAGAAAGAGCGTCGTGTAGGAGTGACACCACCTGTCAGAAGACAATGATTATCATTCTTTTAGGTTTTTTAAATCTTGTCTGTTTCTTTTCTCACAGATAATCGAAGATGTCCAGAACTACTACATTAAATTCTATGACGACGACAACAACAGCACAAAACGATCTGGTGACAAAACAATCTGGTGATAAAACGATCTGGTGACAAAACGATCTGGTGACAAAACGATCTGGTGACAAAATGATCTGGTGACAAAGCAATCTGGTGACAAAATGATCTGGTGACAAAGCGGTCTGGTGACAAAACGGTCTGGTGACAAAACGATCTGGTGACAAAACGATCTGGTGACAAAACGATCTGAACAACTCTCTGGTGAACAACTCTGCTACAATAGTAAAAACATGATACAAGATGCATAGCCATAGTCATAAGATTTCCTGTTTAGTTGTGATGTCATCTTAATGAGACTCTCTCTCTGTCTCTCCCCTCGCTGTAGCTGAACTGTTGTACCTTCAGGCTCTGATCAGTCCCTACACCCAAACGAGGGCATTGCGTTCATCCACCTCTGGCCTGCTGGCTCCCTTACCTCTGCGGAAGCACAGTTCCCGCTCAGCTGGCTATAAGGTGAATGCACCAATTTGTAAGTCGCTCTGGATAAGAGCGTCTGCTAAATGACGTGAATGTAAATGTTGTGGGACGTCCCAGAGGCCCTGTCCTGAGGCCCCCGCTGACACCAAGGTCAAAACTATGACCGTAGTTAGTTAGCTAGCCATCATCATAGCCCTAACCCTAGCCATCATCATAGCCCTAACCCTAGCCATCATCATAGCCCTAACCCTAGCCATCATCATAGCCCTAACCCTAGCCATCATCATAGCCCTAACCCTAGCCATCATCATAGCCCTAACCCTAGCCATCATCATAGCCCTAACCCTAGCCATCATCATAGCTCATTTGTGCTTGGCAATTTCAACTTCAACCTTTTTCCCTGTGTGTGTGTGTGTGTGTGTGTGGGTGTGTGTGTGTGTGTGTGTGTGTGTGTGTGTGTGTGTGTGTGTGTGTGTGTGGGTGTGTGTGTGTGTGTGTGTGTGTGGGTGTGTGTGT